>NC_058408.1:122453645-122609455 GCF_002201575.2 Neomonachus schauinslandi
GATGGATGGATGGACGGATGGATGGATGGATGGATGATGGATGGATGGATGAGTAGATGGATGGATGGATGGGTGGATGGATGGATGAGTGGATGGAGATGGGGATGCCAAAGAATTCCTGCTAGGGAATCAGGGAAGGCCTGAGCTAGATCTTGAAGCATTTAGACAAGTAGAGATAAAGGCAGGACCCACTTCATCCAAAGTGCCCAGTACCATGTTTGGCAGAAAGCTGGTGCCTTAAAGCTTCCAGGATGACTTTACTACTGAACTGGCTTTCCTAAGGGAAGGAAGCTGGCTTCATTTCCCACAGTCTTTTGTTTCTCTCTAGGTAAACAGAAGCAACTCCTACACAGTAATTAAACTGATAAACCAAGGGAAAGTTAACTGCCCACTAGTCTCTACAAACACAAAGATACTTAAGCAAAATGAGGATACCCCAATTCTACTGATAGGTAGTTTTCCAAGGTATATTCAGTGACAAAGGCAATGTATGTTACCCGCCCCCCCTTACATACAGAAATTCTGGAAGGAAATCTAAGAAACCAATAAAAATAATTACCTGTCTGTAGAGGAATATATCATTTAGTACCTAAACTGGGACATTTTTGAGGATGAAAGTGGGTGTTAATGACCATTCACTGGGATGGAAAACACAAACTAGGACTGTCATAGGTAAACTGGAATATTACATTTAGCCCACCTAATAGGGCCCAGGTTGGAGGAGGGAGTGATGTGGGCATCGCAGGGGTAAGAATGAAGATTCTCAATGCAGGGGCGCCTGGGTGGCTCAGTCAGTTAAGCATTTGCCTTCGGCTCAGGTCATGATCCTGGGGTCCTGGGATGGAGCCCCACATCGGGCTCCCTGCTCAGCGGGGAGTTTGCTTCTCCCTCTCCCTCTGCCCCCCTCCGCACTCCTCCCTCATGCGTGCTCTAATAAATAAATAACATCTTAAAAAAACAAAAGAAAATTCTCAATGCATACATTTAGTGTTTTGATTTCTGAACCATGTGTATGTATCAACTATTTTAAAATGTAATCATTTTGGGGGCGCGCCTGGCTGGCTCAGTAGGTGGAGCGTGCGACTCTTGATCTCAGGGTTGTGAGTTCAAGCCCCACATTGGGTGTAGAGGTAACTTAAAAATAAAATAAAATCTTAAAATGTAATCATCTTTTTAATGGGACTTTAAAAACCCAAGGAATTTGGCCTTGCAACTCTGAGACAGAGGCGGCTCATTTGGGGGCACATGGAATAGCCGTCCTGAAGAGCACCCCAGATACAGAATGAAGGGACTGCTCAGAGCATAGCCCCTTTGCAGCATGCAATAAGCCAGCCCCGGGAAAAGGGAGCAGTGCATGGCCTAAAAAGGCTTTGACTCCGTGCAGGGCCAGCTGAGATGGGGAACATCAGGGGAATATAAACAGTGAGACGGACATAAAGCAGGTCAGGTTTTACACAATCATGGCAACAAAGTGAGATTGATTTGGGACTGAATGAAGCTCTTTATATTGTTTCTACTTAAAAAGGAAATGTATTGACTACAGTCCTCCTCACAGATTTATCTTTCCTGACATCAAGCACATTCATAACCTATTTTAAATTCCAAGGAACAATGCTGGGGTTTAGGAAAGTGAATACCAGTGTGTTTCACCAGAACGTTTTGGAGGCTGGGGAGAAGCTTCTCTGACTTTTAATTGCTCAGGAAACAGGCACAATGTAGATGTTTTTCTTATCAGTCATAACTTCAAGTTAGAGAACTGCTTACCCAGTGGGTGTGAACTTTAGAATGTGTCTATCGTGGGAAGAGCCATTTTGGGGCCATCTTAGAGACTGTGCATGGTGTCACTTTGGCCTCAGTCTCTTTTGTGACTCTCTCCTCCTTTCAGATGCCACTACTACTTCTTGGGATCAGGCCTTCTCTACCTGGACTGGAGAAGGTCCTGTCTCCTGCCTCCAGGTGCCACCAGGCACTGACCTTCCCCACGCCAGCAGGACCGTGTGCCACCGTGAACCCTTCAAGGGCTCCGAGTAGCCTTTAGGATTGTGGGGTCATACAATTTATCATCCAAACAGGGACACCTGTGAGCCAGGGGGGGCACTATTAATAATCACATGGGGACAATAGCCAAAGCCATGCTGGGAAACTGGAATGTGAGGTCATCCTACTGTAGGATAAATCCAAACCCTTTAACACATCTTGAATTCAGGACTCTCCACATCTGGCCCCACTTTACCTTTCCAGTCTTCTTGATACTGATCCTATCACAGGGTCCAGTCACAAGGGACTTGCAAGTTACCCAGCATGCCTTGAGCCTTGCTACATCTGTGCATTTGCTCACACATTTCCTCCTCCTGCCTCTACCCCACCCACATCCCCTGTCAGTCCATAATGTCCCCCTTCCCCATCCAGGTAGGTCTATCTCCTACCCTCCTTCAAAACCCAAGTCAACTGGTACCATTTTTCACTGCACTCGTTCAACAAAAATCTGACTGCTCGCTCTGTGTTAGGTGCATAGTGAGTAAGACTGAAAAAAATCAAGCTCTTACAGAACTTTAACTCATGGGCAGGGGGGAAGTTATCACAATTGTGATAACTGATACTAAGGATGGACACAGGGTGATACGCTGGAGAGTCTACTCTATTACGGTGTAGACATACCCAGCCCCTACAAGGCTATGAGCTCCTTGAGGACAAAGCCCAAGAGGCCCCAACTTACAGCCCTACTGAACCTACCACACACCCTTGATTATAGCTGGCACTCAACAAACATTTGCTGAGTAAAGATTTAATATTAAAGCAGCTTGCTTAGTTGGTCCAAAGACGGTTCCTTAACCAGTTCTGAGTCCTCCATGAATCTGTATGAGATCAAAGGGGAACCTGACTTGCCAACGACCTTAGAGAAACACCCCAGGTCCTATGGCTATAACTCTCATTCAGCACTGATGCTGGAAGAGAACTGAAGTCACCTGACTTGGTTCAATCCCATGCTGCTTCTCTAGAGGTTAAGTGACTCATCCGAGGTCACACGGCTAGTTAGTGTCTGAAAGGTGACACAGGAAGCCTAGAATTCACTGACTGAATAAAGACCAAAGGACTCACTGGAACAGAGGGTGTCTGGAGGAGGGAGGTGATCCTGCTAGCTGGAGTGGCCAGAGAGCTTTGGGGTGGGGCCCAGGGGATGGAAAGTAGTGGGGGATCATTCCTGTCAGCGAGGCCAGCAGGGGGAAAGGCACTGTAGTAGAAAGCTTGGTCAGGGAGGGCTTGCTTGAAACCAGGGTCACAAAGGGAGGTGAAAATCTTCCCTGGTGATGTAGACCATCTAAGACCAGGACCACCTTTTCCATGTCTGACCTGGAAGAGGGGCCTGAAGAAAGAGCAGTTTGGGGTGAAGCAGGGAGGCTTTCCTCAGGACTGCCCAAGCGGTGCCCTCTCAGGAGAGGGGGCTGTTCTGTCAGACTTATCGGGCACCAGCAACGCTCAGCAGAAGCTGCTCAGAGAAGCTCACATAAAGGCCAAGGGTCCTGGGGCTTCCCCAGATTTGTTTGCTGTTCTGTCCTATGTGGCATGGGGTAGACCAGAGTTAAACAGTAACCAGTAACAAAGATGTCTGGCAAGCAGCAGAGTACTACCCAAGTTAGATGCGAAGCACATATACCCCTTTCTCAGACCTTTCCGATGGTGAGTAGTCATAGAAAAAATTTAATAAAGGCATTTTGAATTACACAACTCCCTGGACCTGACTTCCTTCAATTCCACACACAGAAACAGCTGAATCCATTCTCAGCAGCCCAGACTGCACCCCGCCCACCTCTCACCTGCGGCCCTGGGCCACCCTGGCCTGTCACGCCTTGTTGGAATTTTTCTTCCTGGTCTCCACCCACCACGACCCCACGCCAGTCTCTCAGGGCTCAGTCAATGGGGGGCCCAAACCGCAAACATCCACTGAGGTACAACAACATAAGTCCCTGAAGATAAGGGAACAAACTGAGTTCTTCAGACGGGCTCTCCAATGGCCTTCCACTAGCCTTGTGCTCTGAGGGGAAAACAGAACCAGGCCCCAAAGGGCAAGGCTCCTGGATCTCAGCACACTGACATCTGGCACGGGATACCTCTTTGTTGTGGGCCGTCCTGGGCACTGCTGACGTTTAAGAGCATGCTGGCCTCCACCCACCAGAGGCCATAGCACCCCTATACATCACCACAACCGAAAATGTCTCCTCCAGACATTGCCAAATGTCCTATAGGGATAAAACTGCCCTTGGCTGAGCACCACTGCCAGAGGGTGAACTCCCTAAATGCGTTAGTCCATACATCTCCAAAGACTCAGGCACCCAGAACTCCTAGTCCTACAAAACAGCTTGGGCATTGAAGGCAGAGCTTTGGATTGGGTGGGCCTGGGATGGAGTCCTGCCTCTCTCCATCTTATCAACTCTGCCACTTTAGGTAGGTCACTTAGCTTTGTGAGCCTCAGTTCCTTCATCTTTAAAATGGGGGCAATAAAATAGCACCTACCTCATAGGGAGGCCGTGAAGTTACATAAAATGACACGTAACGATTGCCTGGCACAGTTAAGTGAATTTAACATTCAATAAATGTTAGTGATTATTTACGGGCCTGGAAAATTCCTTTTAGTCATGCCTAGAGTTTAGTCTTCTATTTCTGTGGCTTCTGATCTTCCCCCTTCTTCCTATGTCCTTTCCACCTGTTAAATGCCTTTGGTCTTAACCTTTGGTCTTAAAGAATCCTTCCCGTGGTTCAAAGGCATCTGAGGTTAAAGTGAAGGAAAGAAAAAACACACACACACATACATACGCACGCACGCACACACAGAGAACCTTTCAGATCCAACCCTGCCCAGACCAACTCTCCAGACAAAGGTTTCCATTGTTGTCTAAAAACAAACTTTTCCACAGGGAGGCCTTAAAAGAGCCACAAGTCTCCAAGCCTCCAGACTCTTCTAGTTCTCATGCCCACTCTGCCCAGACCCTGGCATATCCCTTCTCCTTGCTGGGCCTCGGTTTTCTAACCTGTGAAATGAGGGCTCCAGGCCCCGAGGATCTCTAAGTGCCCCCCCCATTACCATTCTCCAAGATGCCACACTGCGTCGGAATAGGGGAGGGGAGGGGAAGAGGTTCCCTGCCTGAGAATTGTCTTTCTGTGAATTCGGGAAGATTAATCCCTCCCCTGCTCCACCCCCCAATGGAGCACTGACCGCAACATCTGTGTAGGCTTGGAGTTTACACACGCATTATGTCTGAGTCCCATAACCACTGTGATGGGCAGGAGGAGTCAGGACAGCATCCTCTCCCCTGCAACTCAGTCACCCGGAGTCCCTCCCGTTGCTCACTGCCCACTCACTCCAGGAAGACAAGGAAGAAGATCATGTGGTTTCTTCTCTCCCCTCCACGGGAGGGCCTCACACATCTCCAGCCCAGACCCTTCCTTTTGCCCGAACCCTAGAACTCTAATGACTCCACGGTCTCCGGTGAGCTTGAATCCTAAGGTAGAAACGCCTACTGACCAAAAATCGGATGGCAGGAGAGGAAGGACTAGGCCCAAGGTCTCAGCCAGTTCAGAGGCGGGGCTGGGTTAGAACGTGGGTCTCTGGGCTCTAGACACACCATGCCTCTGTGCCCACTCCCTCTTTCCCACGAGCTGCACCCCCTCCTGTCTCAGGTACCACGATTCTCCCAGACTCCGAAGGCAGCAGTTACCTCAGCTTCTTCCCCTGCCCTATTTCTCTCATGCTCTTATCACCACGACCAGTAGCCCTTTGTGATAAGGGCCTGCACACAGCCAGCCCCACCCTCTCAACCCACTGCCTGGTTCCCATCACCTCATGACAAGAAGCCCAGGCTGAACTCCCCAGAAGCCCACTCTACACAGCAGGGCCAAATTCCTCTCCCCTCAACATACCTTTTCCATGCCACTCTTCTGTCCAAGAACCTCCCATGGACTCCTCTGTCCCACTGGATCTCCTGCCCAACAGGCCGGGGAACCTCATTCACCTACTTCAGCCCACCTGGTTTTGCCCTGCTTCCCTATGTGCCCCCTCCCCTCTCTCCTGGATGATCTCCTGGCTCCCTCCCTAGACCTCTGCCCATGCACTCCCCTCCTTTGGCAAGTCTTCCGTCCTCCCCTTCCTCCTATCCTGTTGGCCCCTCCATGAGGACACCTCCTCTGAACTCCACAGCCCACAGCAATCTCTGACTCCTCTATGCGTAGTCATCACTATGCAGTTAAGGGCCTAAGCCTGGTGTTCTCCTGGCCTCATGTTTTCCCTCTACTGCCTGAGCTGCATGAACTTTACCTCATCAAACTGCAAATGGCCACCCACCAGCTTGGCCAAGTTCCTTCCAACTCCAACCTCAGCCTGGCATCCATTCCACAAATATTATCTGAGTGCATCTAATTAAAGGGCAAGAGAGTCCTTGTCCTTACTCTTGAAACCCTTCTTACCCTTCAAGCAATCTTAAATGCTAAGTGCTCTGTGACTCCTTCCCCAATCTCCCCACTGTTCCCCCTCCACACACATACACACCCCCACGACGGAGTCTTCATCTCTCTACCTTAGGACCTCCTGGTTGTTCTCCAGCCAATCTCCCCACCACCCCCACGTCCTCCCTAGACGCAGACCTTCTTTTCCTCACCCACAGCTGGGCCTCCTACATTACCTTATACCAAGAAGATGCTCAATGAATAGCTTTCACAGTGAACTGAAAGAAACAGAAGCTGCCCAATTCTCAGGCCAGTCTGGGCTCCTGGGTGGCCCCAAGCGCCGTACATCCAAGTGACCTCTTACTGTTCTTCCAAGACTGGATTTGGGCCCAGACTGAATCAAATGACCTCTTATCATGCTTCCGAAATTAGGCTTTCCTCTTTAATTACACCTTATCTAACCATACTCTATGCGGATTCTAATTACATAATTACTTCAAGCCTTGGGACTTAAGGGAAAAAAAGAAAGAAAGGAGTGTGTATCATTACACAGGTAAGTAAACACGTCAAATATGCATATTTCTACATGCCATATGCCATTTTTCTGTTCATATACCATTTTGTAACCCAGAAAATATAGTCCATGGAGGTGTCTAAATCACGTTAAGGTAAAAAGCTCCCTGGGTAGGAGTAGATGAAGGAGAACTTCATGGAGAGCCTAACCCTGAGATGGGCTTTGAAAGAGGCTTGAAGTCAGTGGCCAGCCCTCCTCCTTCCCCTCCTGCATTGAAGAGGGGGCCGTGTGGTTGGGCACAGTAGATTTTGAAAGCAGGACCAGCCTGATCCCCCCCAACCCAAATATCCACCTTGTTCTGAATCCAGGCACTCACTGCACTGTCTGCCCCTTAAGGCGTGCATGCACAATTCTCTCCCCAACTAGACTATGTCCACCCTGCAGGCAGGGACCCTGTCTCAGCCATCTTGGTATTCCCAATTCTCAATCTCTCCCCAAACCAGTAGGGGCATCTAGCAGGCCCTCCCCTGGCCTTACACTCCCAGCCTTATTAAAGTATTGACCTCTCCCAATGCACTAAGCCTTCTCATGCCACGCCGCTTTTGTTCATGCTGGTGCCCCTGCCTTTTATCAGGAACACCCTCCTCTGGTTCTCTTCCAGCCCCCTCCCACCCACGGTGGCCCCTGCTGCAGCTGGTACTTGCTCTAACTTAGTGTTTATCACAGCTGGGCACAAAAACCTTTTCATGTGCCTACCTCTCCCTTCAAACCAAGTCACCCAACTTTCTGATCATACCTTCCTGTTAGTAAAATAGCTTTGAGCATATTTACTTACAAGTTAATTATAAAATCCGTACTACTATAAATAGGAAAGCTACATCTTTCTCATGTTTGAGTTAAAGAATAAATAGAACTTTAACTGATGTTTTCTTCCTGCCACTCAATCGATCTCTTGAGAGCTCACCCACTGCTCTAGATTAGGAACAGTGTAAGGACAGCAGGGGTGTTTTGTTCTCTTTATATTCCCAGAATCTGCGACAGAACCCACAACTTAGTATATGAATTAATTTGCTCACAGCTAGTGAGCCCCTTCTGTGGGCCAGACACATGCTGGGCACTGGGGACAGAATGTGGCTGAGAAACAGCCCTGGCCACAGCAATTGTGGATCCTACAGACTGGAGGGGTGGGCAGACAAACAATGATTTCCCAAACAAGTGTAACAAAGCAGCTGAGACAGATGCCGTGAAGAATGTTCTGTCTAGAACCACTGAATCATGAGAGCCTCAAACGGGAGGTTTTAAACTGCTCCAGGGGATCAGAGAAGGCTTCTCCAGGAACATGCTGCTGTAGGTGACATCTGAAGGATGAACAGTGCTGGCTAGGTAAAGGAAGGAAAGAACACTCCAGGCTAAGGAAACTGTACAGGCAAAGTCCGGAGACTGGACGGAGAAGCCTAAGTGCCAGGGACTAACAGGCCAATAAAACAAAATGAATGAACAAGCCCCAAAAGGATGGCAAGTTCTCCTCCCCTTTGCTCCCCACTACTTACCAAAACAGACCCCAGCTTCCAACCTCTGAAGGGGTCGCTCAGTCTCAATACTGCCCGGCCTCTGGACCAAGCAGGCAGGTGGGCCTCCTCCAGGCCTCCCAGCCTGCTGGGAGTGGGGTCCCGCACCCCTTCTGAGAAGCTCAAAAGCTTAGGAAGACACTCCTGGAAATCATGCCTGTTGCTATGGGCATCACCAACCAAAGACTCCTGGGCAGTTTAATTTTTTAAAGACAGTATTAAATATTTTACGTCTTCTAACATCACTGTTTCTTCCTTGCTACAATGGAAAGGAACACCCAGCAAAAATACCCATCAAGATAGCCCAAGGAGGTGCACACCCTGCCATCAAGGGTAACCTCTGGATTTCCTGGTTGCCCAGGTGTTTGTTCCTTGCGGGAACAAGCTGGGGAATCCAGAACCACGGCCACAAAACCCCTTCTCTACTGGAGCCCCTTGGACCCCAGGGATGGGTATTTTCGCTGGGTGTTCCTTTCCATTATTCACAGCGATGCTGCAGGTGAGTGCTGAAATAGCCCATGACCTTAATAATTCAAGATCAAACCATGTCTGTCGATGGTACCGTAGGCTGGCAGGCTGCAGGGCCTCCTCCTGCAGCAGCTGTTCTGAAGAGGAGCCTATCTTCTCTCCGTGCTCAGGCATGACTAACATTTCCCAGTTCCCGGGGGCCTCGCCCCCTCACACCTGCCAGTCCTGGTTCACTAGTGCACCAAGCCCAACATAAAGGCCCCACAAAGCAAACACAAAACTGTCCTAAGAGGCCTGAGACTGTCTTGGGCCAGGCTCACGGGCTTGGCAACCCGTCTGTCAGCAGCTGGCACCTGACCCTGCTCAGGCCCTCGGGCCTCCCGAGTCCAGCTTTCTCTAGCTGCTCTATCTTCCATCCCCGCTGGGGTTTTTCTTTCTCTGGAGATGCTATTCATTTTGTCCTGCTTACAGTGGCCCAGTTCCTCCTGTTGCCTTGGCTTCTCCGTCCAGATCCCTGGCCTGCTCTCAATCCCACAGTGACAGACCCCCAGCTCCAGCTCCGGCCCATCTCCCCTCCGCCACAGCTGCAGGATCCCCTCCTCTCGCCAGCCTTCTGCATGCACTGTCCATAAGGAGAGGCGCACCCACAGAAGAGTCAGCAGTGTGTATGGTACAGCAGCCTGGGAAAGACTCTCAAACATCAACATAACACGAAAATGTTTACATTGTCCCCCCTCGATGTAGCATCAGTAGCTGCAACCCCTGACCATCCTGTGCTCGCAGGAAATAGTCACTCAACCCTGGATCTGCCCCAACAGACAGATGAAAGACAAACTCTAAATAAGAGCAATTTGCACATGAACGAGTTCTTACAGGTCACACTAGGAAACCGCTCAGATGCCCAGCTGCCAGGTTCCACGCAAATTCCAGGCAACAAGAGAAACTGTTTGTATTTCAAAAGATACGTCCTGGTGACCCTTCATGCTGGGAAACCAAACTCAAAGGTTGGCCTACAGGCCAATAATCGATGCACACTAGGCATTATATAAATGAGTAATGAGTTTGTGCATTGACATGTGGGCAATTCCGGAATCTTCTAAGCACCCATTCCTGTCACAGCTGCTCTGAGCTAGAACATCGTCCATGAATAGTGGAAAGTCACGGCCCAAAGGAGAACGAGTCTGGCAAAGCCAAGTAGAGGATAACGTCCAAGTATTCAATACTCCTGATCACCGGTCCTCAGGCAGCATGCGTATGGCACAGTGAGAATCCGGGTAGCCAGGAGCAGTCTCCACCCAGGTCAGTCCTGGGTCCACCATCACCAGGCACCTCACTTGGGGTCTGTCACTGGCCTTGCTCTACCACCTGCTCTGTGTGCCTCACCTGGCGGAAGCAAGATGCCGTATCGGTCAGGTGTGTCTAGAGCACCGTCACCACCCCCACCCCCACCCACGCTGTCCAACCAAAACCTTCCCACCTCAAAACCTGAAACAAACTGCCGGATGCCTACTGGGGAAGCCAAGAGCCCCGCGCTCTCAGCGTGAAGGAGGAAAGAAGTCGGGGAGGACGGGGGCCGTGGCTACATGTTCACCAACATTTGTTCGAAGGATGAAATGAGCCCATGGCTATTAAAGCGCTTCTTAAACTGAAGTTCCACCTGCAAGCAGGGATCCGCCCATTGAATGCAGCACCCTCCCCGCCCTGGGGCGAACATCAGAGCTCCCTTTCTCCACAAAACGGGGCACCCCGAGCACATCAGGCCACACCAGGTGGACCTGCTTGCAAGACTGAGCAAATCACCGAGCGACAGAAACCCCAAAGAGAAGCCACAGAGCCAGCTGCCAAATCACCCAGGATCTGTCCCTTCTCTCCTTCACACACCTCTGGCCATCCCTCTGCTCCACGGGGCTGATGGCAAATGTCTGAGACCCCACCCCTCCAAGGTGGAAATACAGTAGGGGAAGAAATGTTTGGGGACAGGAGAAAGGTCCATGGGTAGAGGCAAACCAGAAGTAAAGGGACATCAAAGGGATCCTTGTTCAAGTGTCCATGATGAGTACTGGGATTCAGAGAGCTTCGCTGGCATTTTTACATCAGCTCTCATGCCCAAAGCAGCTCCTGGCTTAGACACATTCGGTTCTGTGTCCCTCTCCAGGTGGCCAGTCAGCTCTGCAAACACAGCCTCGCCTGCCAACGTTCTTTCTCCACTCAATAGTCTCCTGTTTGAAAATGCCTCTTGACTCCACCAATAACTTGTCTCCTTCTCCTCAACATAGCAACCAGCGCTACCACGCGTCAGGCACAGTCTAGAGACTTGCATCATTGAATCAGCCACAATCCTTCGAGGTAGGTACCATTATTTTCTCCATCTGACAGGTGCAGCACCTGAGGCATGGAGGAGTGAAGCAGCAGATGCAGGCTGGGGACTCAGGCAGCCTTCGTCACTCTGCTCCCCACCTCACTTCCAGGCAAGAAGAGCCAAGCTCCATGAGAAGAGATCTGCTCCCAGCTCAGGCCTATCCAGCGACATGGCCTAAAACAAATGGCTTCTCTCGGCATCAGCTGTCTCCGCTGTGAAAGAAGGCTAATCACAGATGCCTGGTCTAGAAACACAGAAGCTTAGCTCTGTAGTCCACTGCAAGCTGCCCGAGAGAACTTCCTGGCATGATGGGAACTTGTGTCCGTGAGCACTGGAAATGTGGCTGGTGTGAACAAGAGACTGAACTGTAAACTGTATTTCATTTTAATTAGTTTAAAATGAATATGGCTGGTGTCTACCACACTGGAAAGCACAGCTCTAGTCTAAAAATTCTAGGAGGGCAGGGACCATTTCTCTTCAGTCACCACTGTATTCCCAGAGCCCAGCCCAGACCCTGGTGTACGGTTGGTACCCAGTAATGATTTGTTGAACAAATCAAAAGCAAAGGACTTTTCAGGTGCTCTAATAAGACTTCCTCTCCCACCCCAGGATTGATTCCCGAGGCTCCCTGGCTAATGGACATCTAGCCTTGGCTTGGCGAGGAGCTCAGGGCCTCCCAAATGCAACAGGGAATGGCTCTCAGGATGAAAAGTGCTTCTATGAAGCCAAATTTATCTCCCTGAAATTCCTACTTACTAGTCCTGGCACATTAGCTCACAGGTTTAGGAAAACCAAAATAATTATGAAAAAGCACTTAAACATTTGTAAACACTATAAACGCAGGATTGTATCTATAACTCACTTTCTTAGTTAAGATAAATCTGATCTTAACTTGTAACAGTATGAGGCCCATTAAACAAATACATTTGGTGACCTGTTTGGGGGAAACAATCCTCTAGTGTCAGGGCTGTGGTACAGAATGGGTATCTCTGCTGACTTTCCCATCAATGCACTTGAGATTTGGGCCCCTAGCTCCAAAGCTGCGCCAAGGAGTGTGCAGCTGGACTCCCAAGGAGCAAGGCCTCGTTCTCCAAGCGGCGTCTAGGGATTCTGGCAAAGCAGCTCCTGTTTTCTATTTCCTTGATGTATTCTAAGTGGAAAAACCCAACATGCACCAAGGGCTATGCACCCTGGGCCCTGCACCTTGGGCTATGTCAGACACAAAGATGATTGCGATGTGGCCCTCACAAGGAGCCCGCCGTCCAGAGGGAGAGGTCAAATCTGCAGTGTACCGACTGTGTCAGGCACGGAATACAATCAGGAGCAAGACATACAAGGCACAGTCATTCAGTGTGAAAAAAGTCCTCACAGACATTATCTACAAAATACTGACCCGACTGACTTAGAAGAAACAGCCAGAAAGATGCTGGCACCATGCCTTGACACGGCAGGTATTTATGGAGGTGAACTGCATCAAATCTTGACCAATAGCTCATTTTAAGCCTGGGGAAACCAAGACCCGGACAGGTTATGTGACTTTTCAAGGTGACCCAGGTCATTAGTGATAGGACTGGAGATAACATCTGAGCCTGCCTGGTCACTCTCCAGCCCAACAGCTGACAATGCTGTCTAACAGTGCTTCTTATGCTACATGGGAGAAGGGCAGATCTGCTCTCTATCTCAGAATAAACAATGGATTTATTTTTGTAAGATTGTAGGCTTGAGACTGTCTTGAAATCTCATGACTAACTGTATGCATACCACCTCAGGAACATGCACTCAATCAGTATACAAACAGTTCTTGAGAATATACGCTACATCTAGCAGGTACCAGTTTAAGGGCTTGGATAAAGAGATGAAACTTCTGGTCAAATTGGAGGGTTAAATACCCATATTTATCCCTGCTCTCTTCTAGAACCCCACTAAAAGGACAGTAAAAATTTTGATTTTTGATGGAAAGAAGACAACAGCAGATGAGATATATCAACAGAATTCTGGTAGACAGAGAGCTGATTGCCCTGCAGTAGCTGATTCAGGTTTCTGCCCTGCTAAGTGCAAGCAGGGGAGGGAAACACTAAGCAATGGGGACTTATGCTACAGAAACAGAAGAAGCCTCAGAAATTGGAAGGCACCAAGGACTAAGAGGGGAGGGGAGAGGGGCTAAAAAGAGAGTCCGCTAAAAGTTTGTTGAAGGAGCACTTCCAGCCCAGGGTCGCCTCTCCTACATCTACTCAGTCTGGTGATTTCCCTCCCCCAGGCAGAAGAAGGCAGAGATTCATTGTTTAGGCAAACTACACCAAGAGACTCTGGATCCAGACACAGTTGAGGGAAGGACACAGCTGAGAAGGGAGAGAACCTTCAGAAAAGGACCAAGTGAGTGAAAGTCTGCATACCAAACAGGGTACCTAGCCTCCTTTCCCATCAAGGCTCCCATGATGCAGGACATCCAGGCTATTACACCACCAGGCAACATTTTTCTCCAGGAAAACCCAACATCCCCTAGAAAAAAAGATCTATAGGCACAGACACTGAAAGTGGGCTCTCTTCTGGAACCCTACAATGAAGTTAAGCCCCCTTCCTTGTCACACAAATGTCCAATTAGCAATCTTAAAATATAAATGGACAGTCAAGGATCAGTAGAAGAACAGCTCCAATGGGAAATTCAGTAACCAAAACAAGCAGAAAAAGGGGCTTGGAGGAAACAAAGACAAAGCAGAAAACAGTAGAAAAACACCAAAAACAGAAACAAAAACCTAACCTAAGTGAATTTATTGCACCCATGAAACAAGAACAAGATGCTATTAAAAAAAAAAAAAAGTGAGCATCTGAGAACGAGGGAGTTCCAGAAAGCATGCAAGCATGTTTCATGCAAAACCATGAAAACATAAATTTGAAAATTCAAAAGGGTTAAGAACAAAGCTGAAGAGGCCTCTCACAAAGTGAAACAAAAATAAAATGAAAAACAAGAAAAAAAGATTTTAAAATTATAAACTCAGGGCGCCTAGCTAGCTCAGTTGGTACAGCATGTGACACTTGATTTCAGGGTTGTAAGTTCAAGTCCCACACTGGGTGTGGAGATTACTTTTAAAAAATAATAAAATGTTTAAAAACATAAAATAAAAATAAAAATTATAAACTCAACCCAGGAAGTCCAACATCCAACAGAGGAGTTCCAAAGACAAAAGAAAAAAAGGAATTTATCAAAGAAAAATAGAAGAAATCTTCCCAAAACTGAAGAATGTGAGTCTTCAGATCAAAACAGCACACTAAGGACCTAGCACAATAATTTTAAAAGCAAGAAAATTTCCAGTACAGAGAAAAAGAGATGATCCTAAAACTTTCAGTGAGAAAGAAGCAGGTTACCCATAAGTGATCAAGAATCAGAATGGCATCTGAATTTTTGCCATTAATATTGGAACCTAGAAGACAGTGGAGCAATGCATTCAAAATTCTAAGGGACCATGGCTTTCAACTTAAAATTCTAGACAAATTAAACCACCAATCAAGTATAAATGTAGAATAAGGATATTTCAGACACGCAAGTTTGAAGTGATCAACCTCCACAGACCCTCTCTTAGAACCTCCTGGGGAAATAAACCAAGAAAGAGGAAACAGAAGATCCAGCCTAGGACAAGGCAAAGGAATCCCCAGGATGAGTCATATCACAGGCGTATAGGTCAATCAACCCAAAAAAGAGGAGAGGGATGGAGGCCTCTGGGAGGGAGGTCTCCAAGGGGAAAAAATGAAGAGGAACATGTGTTATAAAACATAGATGTTTTAAAATTCTCTCAGAGACTTTGAGAATTAGTAATAAGTATATAGAAAAATAAATAGAAAAAAGAAGGCAATTATCAACTAAAAAAAAAAAAGATGTACAAAAAAGGAAATATCATTATAGCACAACTATATGGCTCAGCCATGAATGCTATTTACACAGCCAAGATAATGTAAGCACTGAGTATCAATATAACCCAAAACTGTGATGTAACCATATTGGGAGGACAGAGTGAACAGAGGTGTATGGGGAGAAGAGGGGAATAAGGGTTCCTCTAATCCATGGCAGGACATTAAGAAATAATATCCAAATTGAACAATCAAGAAACAGCAATGTAAGTAGGGAACTCACAAATATAATAGTAATATCAGGAAAAATAGCTAATAGAGTTGGAAGTGACTGCAGTAGGCAGAACAATGGCCCCTCAAAGATGGTGTCCATAACCTAAACCCCAAGCCTACAAACATGTTATCGGGCAAAGGGGAATTAAAGTTGTAAATGGAATAAAGGTTGCTAATCAAGGGAACTTAGAATAAGATTACCCTAGGGCGCCTGGGTGGCTCAGTTGGTTAAGCTACTGCCTTCGGCTCAGGTCATGATCCTGGAGTCCCGGGATCGAGTCCCGCATCGGGCTCCCTGCTTGTCAGGGAGTCTGCTTCTCCCTCTGACCCTCCTCCCTCTCATTCTCTCTCTCTCAAATAAATAAATAAAATCTTTAAAAAAAAAAAAAAGATTACCCTAGATTATGCAGGGGAGCCCAAAGTAATCACAAGGGCCAGGGACTGCAGGCAGCCTCTGGAAGCTAGCAGAGGCAAGCAAGGAAACAGATTCTTCCCAAAAGGGGTTCTTCCCAAGATTCTTCCCAAAAAGAATCTGCTACCTCCTTTATTTTAGCCCAGTGAGAACCTTTTCAGACTACTAAGCTACATAACCATAATATGAATTTATTTTGCTTCAAGCCACTGTGTTGGTGGTAATTTGTTACTGCAGCCATAGAAAATCACATTCAGTGACTGACTCTGGGGAGTAATCCCTGGAATGGGAAGGGGTGACACAGCGTTTCTTTATAAGCCTTGCAGTGTTACTTGACTTTAAAAAGTATATATACACGTACTTTTAAAAAGTATGTATGTATACTATATACACGCACATATATACATATATATATAAATAAAATAGGACTTTGATGTAAATTAAAATTGAATTTAAGGGGCGCCTGGGTGGCTCAGCCGTTAAGCGTCTGCCTTCAGCTCAGGTCATGATCCCAGGGTCCTGGGATCAAGCCCCACATCAGGCTCCCTGCTCCGTGGGAAGCCTGCTTCCCCCTCTCTGACTCCCCCTGCTTGTGTTCCCTCTCTCGCTGTCTCTGTCTCTCTGTCAAATAAATAAATAAAATCTTTTAAAAAAAAACTGAATTTAAAAAGAGATGAAACACAGGTTCTGTCTTGCCAGATCTCACAATCTGGTAGAAAAGACAGACAGGGAACCAGCTACTACTTAACACAGGGAGAAAAGCACCTCGTTCAGATGTGAGGAGAGTCTGAAAGGAGAAGGAGGAGTCAACCAGGCAAAGGAGAAAAGGCCTTCTGGTGAGGAACAAGCCCTGGTGTGAGGGAGAACCTGGTCTTTGGGGACATGGATGAGGTCTTCGTGACTGGGACATCCAGGGGGTCTGACAGAGCCAGCAGGAAGGGCTGGGGGCAGTGGGCAGCTCCCCACACCACCAGGTTTGATGCCTGCCCCACTGCTGGCTTCTCCAGCTGGAGGACGGGACCTGCTGTGCATAATTCAAGTGGACATGGACAAGTGAAGGCCCCATATAAACACAGCATTTTCCTGGACCATCAGTTGTACTTAACAGCAAAGCATATATTTTTTTTAAGATTTTATTTATTCATTTGAAAGAGAGAAAGAGAGAGCACGAGCAGGGGGGAGGGGCAGAGGGAGAGGGAGAAGCAGTCTCCCCACTATGTGGGTAGCTGGACATGGGGCTCGATCCCAGGACCCTAAGATCACAATCTGAGCCGAAGTCAGACGCTTAACCGACTGGGCCACCCAGGCAGCCCGACAGTAAAACATTTTAAATACCTTTATACTAAAACCAGCCCAGACATATTATAGAGTAGAATACAAAACTCATGTGAATTTTTAACATATTAACTAGGGATTTCAAGGAGACTGCTTGCTTGCAAGGCCAGCTTTAGATGCTAAACTATCTGCTGACCACTGAGCACCAAGACTCGATCTTCTCTGTAATTAACCTGAGTCAGAAAAAAATTTTAAAGCACTACAGCAAGCATCCATCAAAGTACCTGGAACTTCAGACCTGCAACCTGTCAGTGGGTGCCTACCCTCCTTCTGCCTAGCTTCCCTCGGGTCCCAACCGAGATGAATCAGAAAGCTGAGAAACATCTCATTCTTTTCCAAAGGGGTCTGGGTCTTGTCACCGACTGCTGGGTTAGCCCAGCTTAGGGAAACAAAGAAAAGCCATCACACTGAATTCTTAGATGTCCTCTCTTGGCCATAAGCCCACCTACCTCCCCGACTTTAAGCATTACCAGAATCATAGACAAGAGCCCCAGCTTCACCATCAACACCCCCAACCTTTACAGTCCAGGCCTCTGTTGGAGAATACACTGCAGAGACTCCTTCCATGGAAGGAAGTCAAGAAATAGGGCACATCTCTTGGGAGAGGGTGTCCCTTGTGTCCACAATATAGGGGCGGAAACTTTTTCTATTGTCGTAACTGTTTTTGTTATAAAAACAATAATATCCACATGACAGTGAGCTGGGAAATTTTGTTTTCTATAAAGAGCCACTACTGACCACAGAAGAAAAGGGGGGAGGGGAGGGAAGGGGAGGCAGAAATCAATGGAAGGCCACACAGAAAGAAGTAAAAAGGAATTTAATAGGGTTTGTTTTGGTGGTTTGTTCTGTGTATAAAACACATACCCACACATTGCAAAGGAGTGAACTCAACTGACTGTAAATTAAGAACAGAGAAGATTAAATTTTAATAACAGTAAATACATTAAAATACACTACAAAGCTGTATTATTGACAGTAAAGAAAGAATGGGGGAGGAGGGTAAGAAGAAAAAGAAAGATACAGCAGGAGGAGAGAGAAAGAAATATATAGAGGAGAGAAATGGAGACGTGGGAAAGCAAGAACGGGAGACAGTGAGATACACAGACACACAGACCTGTCCATATCCTATTCGGTGAGGAACAAGCCCTGGTGTGAGGGAGAACCTGGTCTTTGGGGACATGGATGAGGTCTTCGTGACTGGGACATCCAGTGGGTCTGACAGAGCAGGAAGGGCTGGGGGCGGTTCCTATCAAGGAATCTACAGAGACACTTCCGAGGCCTGACCAACAAGCCAAAGTAAGCTATACCACACAGGCTGGCTGTTGGCTTGGGTTATAGACTTCAAAGTATTATCACCTTTCATCCTTGCCTTTGAATGGCTACTGATCCGGTTAACCACTGTTCACAGCTCTTTCATTGCTCACTGAAACATTCGGAGGTTTAGCTCACGTCCCAGGCCAGGAGCTCCCCACACATGAGCTACAGTTCAGTGAATCAGCCGGCTCCAAGCGTGCCTCTTGAAAAGGGAGTACATGAAACACCATCTCATAAAACATACAAAACACCGATGAAAGTCAGAGGAAAAATGCTTGAGTTGAAAAGAAATTCCACAGAAAACTTTCTTTCATTTTGCATTTAAAAATAAACTGGGGGCGCCTGGGTGGCTCAGTTGGTTAAGCGACTGCCTTCAGCTCAGGTCACGATCCTGGAGTCTTGGGATCGAGCCCCGCATCGGGCTCCCTGCTCAGCGGGGAGTCTGCTTCTCCCTCTGACCCTCCTCCCTCTCATGCTCTCTGTCTCTCATTCTCTCTGTCTCAAATAAATAAATAAAATCTTTAAAAATAAATAAATAAATAAATAAATAAATAAATAAATAAATAAATAAATAAATAAATAAATAAAAATAAACTGGGACTTCAGCAGAACTGGGTCCCACCTCAGTATTGTCACCACCAGCACATCTGACTTCCCACATGTTCAAGTTCCATGTACCTAGTGGCTCCAAAGGCCTCAGCTGACCCTACAACAAAGCAGCTTCTACCACACTCTGCAGTCTGAGGGTCAACAGGAGAGATCGCAAGGAGACTCCACCTCCGCCCCAAGCCCAGGCAGGTCCACCCACTCCCACCCCTGTCTAAGCCAAGCCCTTTCTTGCTTCCTCCAACCAAGGGCTGCAGAAATCTGCTCTTTCACAGCTGGAAGAGCCCCCCTTTCAGCTCCATCCCTCCCTCCTCCAAGCTTGGAGGCTGTGTTTTCCCCTTCCCCACCTGACCTGCCTCCATCCTCTCCCTTCTTCAGCCCCATTTCCTCCTCACTTTCTCTATCCCATTTTAGAATCTCAGAGGAGGAGGGAGTAAGAGCTACATCTAGAATACAGGACCCAGAATCTACCCACCAGGGGTCCTGTCCCAACTTTGCATCTTGCTACCTGTGTGACTTTGGACAAATCACAACTTTCCCAATCCCAAATTCCTCAGTGAGGGGGGCAAAACATGGCAATCATGGTTTTCTTCCAACACTCATGCTCTAAATAACTGAACATTCACCTGTATAACCATAAATAAAGCAGTGAGTTAAACATACACAGGAAAGGAGAATGAATTCTAGAAACTCCTTTTCCTTAGCATTCTGCCAATTCAAGTCACCCCAGTCAACCACCGCTCAGAGGGTCTGTGCCTCTCCAGGCCATTTTAGCTCTCAAGTATTTACATACAATAAATCCTCATAAATTGTACTAATTGAGGAAAAGGTGAGTCTGAAGCCATGAGAAGCCTGAGTCCTGGAATACTTCTTTCATGCCATTGAGCAACACTATGACTTTAACAACATTTAGCAAACAAAAAAGAATCTTAAAAGGCCCTCCCACAAACTGGACTTGTGAATCTAAGAACAGTAATGCTGTCAGGAACCCGGGAAAATAGTCTGCTCCAAAGCCTTCTGCTTTTTCCCCAACAAGGACACGGGCCCAGAGCGTGGAAGCCACAAGCCCAAAGCCCAAAGCAGATCAGTGGCCAGGATCAAAGCCAGCTGCCCCGCCTCTGGTCCAGAGCTCTTTCACCAAAGTTTTTTGGGACCATCCATTTCCTTTTACAGAGACAGATTAAATCCTAAATGACCTGTGAGTGCCCTCTACAGCAAATCTATTTCCACGTCCAGGGAAGGGTCCAGAGCTACATCTGGATGACCAGATGATTACCAATGCTGCCTGATAAAAGCCTTCTTTCCTGAACCCTGCCCATTCATACTCTGCAAAGAAAACCCCAGAGTCTGCTATCTATATAGAACTCTATTTTAGGGAGTGGGAAAGAGGGGAGCGCTGAACAGGTCTTTGTTCTGTCAGTAAGAAGCATCTGCTCGTCCCTTCCCAGCACTCCAACCTCACCGCTCATTATTCCCAATCCCTTCAGAAAAGTTCACTGAAACTCTCCAACTAGCAGGAAAGAGAGCAGGTAAGAGGAGGATCGGGCCAGCCAACGGGGTGGGCTCCAAGGGAAGATGACAATACCCTCCCATCTCTTGGCCCTACAGGGTAGAAAGCATTTCTTTTCAGTTGCTAATTCCCTGCGGGGAAGTCACCAGAGACAGCTCAACTCAGTGCCCTCCAGCTGAGAAATGAGCTCTCTGCAACCCCAGAACTACCCCTTTGCTAACAGTCCTCTCTAAAGTGCCCAGAGCAAAGGTGCCAACAGACCCACCCTTCCCTGCCATCCCCTCAGGCCAAGAGCCCCAGAGAGCCGAGCTTTGCGGGCAAGGAGCTATTTAAGGCAGCATCAAGAGGGTGGGGCAGAAAATTGCTGGCAGCATCCTCTTCCTCCACCCCTCCCTCAAGCCAACACACACACACACACACACACACACACCCAGTGGGTAGACAGCCATCTATCTCACCCGTGTCTCTAAGGGCTGTAGATCTGGAGTCTCCAAATGTCCAGCATGTGCTTTCTGTCATTGAGGCTGCTGTCCCCATCTGCCGCCCACCCCACTTTTAATCCACCCCCTTCTCTTCAACCACCACCAAGCTTCCTTTCCAATTAAAAACATAAAACTGAATCTAAATAGAGGAGCTCAAAAACCAAGGAGAGTGGAGACAAACAAGCCATCCCTGGCCTTCACTTATGAGAGGAAAAGGGATGTGTGTGTGTGTGTGTGGGGGGTGATGTCAGAGGCCTGACTGCCAGATAGGTTCCATGATGTCTCTAAATGAACCTCCCTCCTATTGACAGTGAAATCAATTCTGGCAATTTCAGCAGGTCAGCCCTGTGACAACAGGAGCATCCCAGCGCTCAGTTTAAAACAAAAATCCAAAGGTTCAGCCAGAACATGCTGGGAAAACACAGGGTCTGGATAAAAGGAGCCGCGCTCAGTGGGACCCCTTCTGCTTTTATGTAGCAATGTAATAGCGTAATAAATTCTGTCTGCCCAAAGAAAGCATGCACTGGTGAATTTCAAAGCCATCTTACGACAGCGGATGCAGGGGGGATGCAGAATTCGACAGCACATCCCCCCATGAAAGGTACATAATGACTTCAAGCCTCTCCCCCCCTCTATCTTGAATGGCGCTACCGCTTATCAAGGAAGCCACATCGGAAAGCAGCCAGGTGGGAGCTAGGGATGCCCGGCGAATTCGGAGAAAGGAGTTGCTTTCCGTCCTTGTCGGTGATGAACCGCCTAGCAAGATGCTGCCAGTCACCCTGGGGGATGAAGCAGCATGGGCGGATGGGCACGCACGGGGTTCCCGGACCCACACACGTACCCGCTCATTCAGGCGGGTCCTTAGGCCAGACGGATCGTCCTAGCGCCCCTCCCGCCGCCCTCTCCTCCCGGGGGATGCTGATGAATGAACACACCTGCGATGCCTCCATCCTGCCGCTCGCTCCCTTCTTCTTCCTCTCGCTGCTGCAGAGGAGCCCCTCCTCGGTAGTTTCACTTTACAGCGCAAACCCCCCCGGGCTTTGATGTCTCCTCCACCCACCCATATTGCAGCCAGCCTGAAGAAGTGGCCACGATCGCACGTACCCCCACCCACAAAAAAGAAAACAAAACCTGAATCCCGGGGACCCCCGCACCCTGGGGAACTTTCCTGGAGAGACTGGGGATCCACCCAGCAGGAAGGAAGGTTCGGCCGAGGAGGACCACGGTTTTCCCCGTGACCACGGGGGATGCTCTGGGGGAGAGCGTCCCCCAAGTCCTTCCAACAGCTGGCCCTTTAAACGCGCCTCCTTCGAGCGCGGAACAAAGGCGCCGCCCGCGGGGGCCGGGCCGCCGCACGCCCCCGGCGCCGCGGCCGCCGATCCAGAGAGCGCGGGCGGGCGAGCGGGCGGCTGGCGCGGGCTTACCTTGCGGGTCTCCGGGCAGGCGGGCGGCGCGCGTCCTGCCCCACTCGCACTACACGCTGCAGTTGGCCCCGCTCTGTTTTTCTGGGACTCGGCGCTGACTTCATCGACACTCCGCGGCCGGCCAATGGGCCGCGGCGGCCGCCCCCTCATTAGCATGCGTCTGGAACCGTCCACTCTGGCAGCGCCCGGGTGGTGGGCGGTGCTAGGGGGCGGTGCCCGGTCCGGCCGTGACAGGAAGGGGCGTGTGCGCCAATGGGAGGCGACGAAGCGTCCCGCCGCCCCGCCCCGCGGCATTGTGAGCCGAGAGCGCGGGCCTGCGGGTCGTCGGCGACTGGGCGCGCGCGGTCTCAGTAACCCTTTCTGTCCTGGCCGGCCACTGGCTGGGCCTCGCGTCCTCTGGTCCTTGAGAAGGCTCGCCCGCGGGGAGCTGGTAAGGAACCTAGGTCATAAAAATAACAGCTAACGTGTCTTGAGTGCATATGTTACTTAACCCCTGTGCCCATTTTGCTCATCTGTAAAATGGTGTAATAGGTTGTGGCGGGGTGTCTGGGTGGTTCAGGCGGTTAAGCGGCTGCCTTCGGCTCAGGTCATGATCCCAGGGTCCTGGGATCCAGTCCAGCTCGGCCTCCCTGTTCCACGGGGAGCCTGCTTCTCCCTCTCCCTCTACCCCTGCTTGTGCTATTGAGAGAGAGGAATGGTATGCCCAGCGGTGGTTAGCTCTGAACCAATCAATCTCTCTCACTCTCTCTCAAGTAAATAAATAAAATCTTTAAAAAAAGAATAGGATGTATTCAAGATTAACATAGTTAACCTGTGTAAAGCATTTAGATCAGTGCCTGGCCTTTGTGCTACATAAAGGTTTGCTACTATCATAATTATACTCTGTACCAGCCAGTGGACTTAATGCTTCCTGGATATTTTCTCATTTGATCCCCAGAGCCTTATAAAAAAGGCACTGTCACTAATCCCTATTTTTCAAGTGGGGAAACTGTTGAGGTTTAAGTGGCTTGCTCAAGGTCACACAGAAAACAATGCAATCAGGATTTGAACCCAGGCTCTGAGATTTCATTCGTGCAACACACATTCAGGGACTCCATGGCAGCCATGTGATGGGCCCCAGGGTTACAGCAAAAAAGTGAGGCTTCCCTTCATGAGGCTTCCATTTTAGTGAGGGAGACAGACAAACAAGTGAAAAAATAAAATCATCTGCAAAGTGAAACAGAGTGAATAGAATCAAACAGGGCAATATGCAAGTGAAGAGAAGGGTACTTTGTTAAGTTCAGAGCTAACCACCGCTGGGCATACCATCCTGACCTCCTCCAGTACCCCCTCAGTGTTACAGGAAAGAATCAGAGAGGAGAAGCTGCTTACCCAAGGTCTCAGGGCCAGCAAGCAGCCACGCCTAGCTCCCAACATCCCCAGGACATCCCTGAAGGTACAGCAGTCATCCCTTGGGCTGAACAAAACTGACTTTTGTCAGCTGCCATTGACAAGAATCTTCAGCCAAAGCACGTTCCCAGTTAACAAGCTGTGTGTGGTGCGGTAAAGACAGGCCTTAATGACTGCACGGGCTGATGGGAAACACATCTGCTAAGGTTCTTAGATGTCAAGGAACAGTGACGAGTTTTTGCTGAGCATCGGCTGTCCTCTTCCCTGTAAAGAAAAAAAAAATTTAGAACACTCATAGCCGCCTGGGAGCTTACTGTACAACTGAGGAGGCGAGGGCCACCAGGAACTCAGCCTAGGGAGCTCCCAGCCCATATCTCCTTCCACTTTCACCTTATCCTGCGGCTTTGCAAAGAAGACTAGATTAGGAATCAGGCTTCCCAGGCTCTACTATTAGCTTACTCCCTGATCTAGGCAAGACCGTTCCTTCTGCGCCTGTAAAGTAATAAAATGACTTTTAATCAAGCATATCTAGTCTGCTAGGCACTATTTTGTACTGAGAGCTTCACATGCATTCACTCACACCACACAACCACCCCAAGAGGGAGTCCTATTGTTATCCTGAGGTTGTCGACAGAGGAGGAAAATAACGGGGCAAGAAACCAGATAAGTTGCCTACCTCACAAATTCAGGGCAACACCATTCAGAATAAAAAAAAAATTTGAAACAATTCAAATGTCCAATTTTAATTGGACAAGAAAACCTATCCAGTACAACCATATGACAATACCATACGGCCACGAAAAAAGGAAAAGTACAGTGATACACATGAAAATGTCCATAATACATTATCAAATAGAAAAGTAGATTGAGGGGTGCCTGGGTGGCTGAGTCGATTAAGCATCTGCCTTTGGCTCAGGTCATGATCCCAGGGTCCTGGGATGGAACCCCATGTCTGACTCCCTGCTCAGCCCTCTGCCCCTCCCTCCCCACTCATTCTCTCTCTCTCTCTCTCAAATAAGTAAATAAAATCTTTTTTAAAAGAGTAGATTGAAAACTAGTTTAATACTGCAATCCCATTAGAACTATTTTTATGGGATTGTGAGTATTTTTTGCTCATCTGTATTTTTCTGATTTTTTTCTTCAAAAATATCTATCAAATTGTTTAATTAAAATAAAACAAAATAACTTTATTTTTTTTAAGCAAAATAACTTTAAAATGAAAAACCAGACTCTACCTCTGGAAATTTTATATATAGACAAGTCCATCCCTCTAAGTGGGAAAGTACCTTGAAGAATCTTAAGTGAGATCTAAGTCTTTGAGTCATCCCTCAGATATTGAACTCAACTGGTTCCAGTCTGTGTGTTTATGAGATAAATGGAAAAATACTAGAAGGACAGAAGGGAAGAGAAGAGGGGAAAACAGAGAGAAAGAAAAATCCTACTATCCTTCAAGACTCATCTCAAATGTCTCCTCCAAGAAGTGTTCAGAGTCATGGTCTAATAACATCTTAACGCTGAAAGCCACCTAAGAAATCAGCAGGTGTAACCGTGTCCACTCATTCTTGTCTCCAGTCATTCACTGATTCATCTGAGTCACAGGCCCTGTGCTGGGCTGGTGAGACCTGACTCCTGACCTCCCAAAGGTGACCCCTGAGGAAGCAGAGGCCCAGGGAAGGCCAGCTCCATGGGTGCACAACCTTTGCTGAGAAGAGTCCCACTCTCAGTTTATTACCATCTTTAAATTCTTCATTTCAAGTGAGGGCCCTCACATTTTCATTTTGTACTGGGCCTTGTAAGTTCTGGGGCCTGTCCTGGGAAGGAGAAACACCAAGCCCTTCTCGTGGTTGCAGTAACCAAGGGCTTTCCATTCTCATCCCATCTCTTATCACACGCTCATTCCTGGTTCCCAGGGAAAGTGAGCGCCCCGGCCTTCCAGTCCTACAGCACTTCACTTATTCCTTTCTCATGGAATTTACCATATTTGGCATGAACTCATGTACATATGTGTATAGTCCTATTCCTCATCCTCTCTACCCACCAGATTGTAAATTCCATGAGGTTCTGGCTTGTGTCTGCTCATCTCCAACAGCGCTTAGCACTGTGCTTTACATACTGTTAAAAATGTGCTTGAACTTAATTTAATTTTATTAGTAACTCCTTGTTTTCTCTTCATGTGCATCAGATCATTCCCGGCAGTCCTTCTGCTGCTGGAGAGAAATTACAGGATCAGGCAGGAGAGCTGAGCACACAAACTAGGATCATAAACATGCTATAGGAAGCAACCCCCAAGCAGGCCATAACTGTGAGGAATTAGGGGAAGAGGGAGAAGGATTTTGCAAAGGACAGCCCAGAGTTGTCAGCTTTTCCTCCATCTTTAGGGTCACACAGACTGTAGGAGAGGGAAATAAACAAGACGATCTAGAGATGGCAGTGAGCATAGTGGTTAAGCCTGTGGACAGAATCCTGGCTCCAACACCTAATAGGGAACTCTCATGTAAGCTCTTGGGTCCCTCATCTGCAACGTGAGGAACACACAACCCTCCGAGGTTTACTTGTGGGCTGTAGATGAAAGCATGCATGGAAAGTGCTTACACACTGCCTGACACATAAACACTCAGTAAGTGGATATTATTACTAATATTACTAGGAGGCCAAGTCGTGAAAGACACTTTCCTAAAATGTGTTGGTTTTGTTAACTTGTTTCCCCAGTTACCCAAAAGATGAACCATAATCATTTTAAGCCATATCAGTTGGAGAATGCCAGAATGGGGGAGAAGAAAATAGGATGAGGGAGGGCGCCTGGGTGGCTCAGTTGGTTAAGCGACTGCCTTCGGCTCAGGTCATGATCCTGGAGTCCCGGGATCGAGTCCCGCATCGGGCTCCTTGCTCAGCAGGGAGTCTGCTTCTCCCTCTGACCCTCCCCCCCCCTCATGCTCTCTATCTCATTCTCTCTCAAATAAATAAATAAAATCTTAAAAAAAAAAAAAAGAAAAGAAAATAGGATGAGGGAAAGGGAATCATGTATCAAAGAGTTTAGCTGATACATCTCTAAATCTCTGGTGACCATGTGTACCTAATTTCTTCTGTAACATCTTAAAGAAAGTGAAGCAAGTAGTGGAAAGAGCCAAACTTCCTTAAAGAACAAATTCTCTTGTTTCTTGCTGATTAATTACTGAGAAAAAGTGAATCTACACTCTCATGCCTGAGGGCACAGAACTGACTTGAAGATCAGGGAATGCCAGACCCAAGAATTCCACATTCTTTGGAGGTCAGGACTGACAGATATTGCGTTAAGGAAGTTTGGTGAGATGGGTTGACGTTGGTCAGAAGTCTATGGGACCATGTAGAAATAAGAGGAGCCATGGGGAATCACTATGCTTGGGAAGAGTGCCAAGATGAGTATTAACCAGTAACCCCAAGAGTCTAGTGACAGGCTTCCATTTATCAATCTAAAAACACTTGCTCTGGGGCACCTGGGTGGCTCAGTAGGTTGAGCGTCTGACTCTTGGTTTCAGCACAGGTCATGATCTCATGGGTTATGAGATCAAGCCCTGCACCGGGCTCCACGGTCAGCAGGGAGTTTGCTTGAAGATTCTCTCCCTCTGCCCACCCCCCCCATAAATAAATAAATCTTTAAAAATATATAAAAAATAAAAACACTTGCTCCAGCATACCTTGTGTTGGGGCTTGGATGAAAACACATGTATGTAATAGAATACCAATCCTATACAATTGTATTTGACCAAGTGCATAAGGTTTGGTTTCGAGATTGTTTTATGTTATTAGTTAAAATAAGACACTTTAAATGTTGACCTGGGTGGACCTTTGAGAGAATCAGAAGTACAAAAACACACTTCCATCCACTGTTGCTGAATTAATGGGAGGGTCTGACTAGGTCAGGAGTTTTGGAGAAGGATAAGAGGAGGGGGCCATCTAGGCAGGGGATTCATTGAGTACAATATGCTGGGTTTACTTTAGAAGTCTTACTACTCTGAAGTAATTTAGATAATGAAGTATTTACTTGAGGGAAGCATTTTTAGGGTTGGTGGATCCAGCTGCCAACTCTGAGACAGGCATTTTGATTGAGGCTGGAGAGAGAAAGGGAGAAAGCCAGGAAGGAAGAACAAAGAGGGAGGAGGAAAAAGAGGGTGGCTTGGGGAGAGCAAGAGAATGTGAGAGAGACGGAATGTAAGAGGAAGAGAGATCACTGAATGTCCTGAGGCAAAAAAACCCAAAAAACAATTTCAGAAACAGGGCAACTAGCCTCACTAAACTATTGTAACCTTAATAAGGTTAAAAAATCAACAACAATGGTGTTAAGGAGATAACTGACATTCTGGAAGCTGTTGGAAGCTTGTCAGAGGTGATTGGAAGAGTTCACTGAAGGAACTCATTACACAGGGCCAAATTGAGTCACGTGAGTGCCCTGGGAAGGCTAATAACTCTTTGTCAGCATTTGTCAAGGGGAGATGCCAAGTGCTGTGTGGGGAAAGGGCAAAAGGGAAGATGGAGGATGTGCCTATCAAGTATCTGCCCCTTCTCCATGACCTCAGCAAATCTGTTCTGTCCCCAGACTTGCTTGCCCTGATTCCTAAACCTGAGTGACCTAGACGCACTTTCGTGAACAGCAGGTTAGTGATCACCTCTAGGCATTGTGCCATCCCCTTAGGGATCTTACCCTCTGCTTCTCCATCAGGCTGAACCAAGCGATTCATCTAGGCATACATGGCTCTCTGTGACAGGAGGCCTCAGAAAGTCACCTATTTCCAGGGATGTCTGGAGCCCTCTTCAAATCAGCAATCCCAGCAGTGCTTGCATGGCCTACCTATTTATCGGGCCCTGTAAGAAGGAGATTATCTAAAAGAATCATGTTCTACCACCAAGGAATTGAAGGCAACTGGACTCATATAAGAGAGAAGTGGACAGAGATAACGATCTCCTCCCTTAGGCCAAAAGAACCAAGGACTTCTTCATTTGACCCTGATTAGAAGTAGAGCAGAACCAGAAAGCATATTAAAATGAGGTTCCCAAGATCTGTTGCAGCCCAAGCTGCCACCTTCAAAGAAGGAAAGGTTATTCCTGGTGAACCCTCCAAAAGGAGGATGGGAAGGACCCACGAGGGGTCAGTGGCAGCCCCTTTATTGAACTCAATGTGACCCCGGGACAAGGCTCAATGGGGTTAAACAATGTGATCCCACCAGTTGGTATTCAGACTGCTGGTATAAGTTGCTCCACTCTTTGGTTCCAGAGTATTCTGTATTTGGATGAGAGCTTCTAACCCCCAGATGATTCGTTGAGGGTGGGGAGCAGAACTACCAGCTAGTCCTGGGATTGTGGGAAGAGGACTCGCAAGTCATTCAGTTAACCAATATCAGGTGCCTACTGTGTCCAGGTCCTCTACTCAGTGCTGGAAAACCAGAGAACAAGGACAGGACCTATCCTCAAGACACTCATAATCTATTGGGAGAGACCAATAAATACACAGGTAATTATAAGACAGTGTCCTAGACAAACTTCTTTTTTAAACTGAGATGTAATCCATATACCAGAACATTTATCCTTTTAAAGTATATGATCCAGTGGTTTTTAGCATATTCATAAGGTAGTGCAACCATCACCACAATCAAATTCCAGAACATTTTCATCACCACAAGAAGAAACCTTATACCTATTAGGAGTCACTCCCCACCCCTATTTCCCCTCTCCCCTCAGTCCCTGGCAACCTCTAATCTACTTTCTGTCTCTATAGATTTGCCTATTCTGGACATCTTATATAAAGGGGATCATAGAATATATGGCCTTTTGCATCTGGCTTCTTTTCACTTAGCATCATGTTTTCAAGGTTCATCCTTGCTATAGCATGTATCAGGACTTTGTTGCTTTTTACGACTGAATAACATTCCACCGTATGTATTACCACAATTTGTTTATTCCTTCATCAGTTGATAGACATTTGGGTTGTTTCCACTTTTTGTTTATTATGAATAAAGCCATTATGAACATTTTTTATGTGGGCATATGTTTTCAGTTCTCTTGGGTATATACCTAAAAGTGGAATTGCTGGGCCATAAGGTAACTCTATGTTTAACTTTTTGAGTAACTGTTGGACTAACCTGAGTTAGGTTTCTGTTATTTTAACTGGCCAAGGCCAATACACCTCACTGAATGAAAGGCATGGGCCACTTTATTTATTTATGTGTGTATTACTACTTTATGTATTTCTATAAGATTTTTCTGAGGATACGTATACTACTAATCATTTCAGACAATGTTGAAAATACAAAAAAGCTTAAAGGAAAAAAATGAAAATCATCCATATCCCTACTGCCTGAAGCTACCACTATCCCCACATGGCTTTTTTCCTTTTAATCTTCTTTTTCTCTGTATGCCTTTTATGAAGCAATGTCATGTTGTATGTTCAGTTTTAGTATATTTTATATTTTGTATTTTACATTCTGCTTTTCTCTCTGATCATCATATTGTAAGTAGTTCAGCATTCATTGTTTTATAAACTAGTCTTCAAATTTGTTTTTCTTTTTATTTTTTTTTTTTAAGATTTTATTTATTTATTTGACAGAGAGAGACACAGCGAGAGAGGGAACACAAGCAGGGGGAGTGGGAGAGGGAGAAGCAGGCTGCCCGCTGAGCAGGGAGCCCGATGTGGGGCTCAATCCCAGGACCCTGGGATCATGACCTGAGCCGAAGGCAGACGTCCAGCCGACCGAGCCACCCAGGTGCCTCTTGTTTTTCTTTTTAAAATGTTATCTTCAGTCTTCTTACCTTTGAAGGGGGTGCTGAGGTGACAAAGGGGAGGGCATGTGGGGAGGGAAATGCCAAGGAGGATACACAAGCGAGAAAGGAAAAAGAGCAGACGTGACCCTTGTTTGCTTTCTTATAGCTTCATATTTTATCCTGCCTCGTTGCAGAGAAAAATTTAAGGCACTGCTGGCTTTGTGGCCCCAGACTGGCTCTCCAGTCTCTTTCTCTGGTGGCGGAGCCCACAGTGGCTTCTGCCGTTCCGTGCGCCCCTGGCCCCGAGGCTGAGCCAGGGCTGGCTTCTGCAGCCCGCAATTCAAGATGGCCAATTCGCAATCCTAGCAAAATCAATCTATTGGAAACTAATGAGGCACAAATAGTTCATGCACTTTGAGGCTGATCTGCCAAATGAGATAAACAGGGCTCAATCAGCAGGGAAAAATCAATGATGCAAAAATGCATTTCAACCTAGTGTTATTTCCCCCTGGGATGCCCACGACATCACATTCTATTGTTCTGATGCTTCTGTAGCAATTCTTGTCTAAGCTTCTGTAGGCCAGGCCAGGAGAACTCCCTCACCCAGGGTTTCATGTGCCCAGGGGGTTGATAAATGCTAAGATCTGGTGGCTGCGACAGAGAGGCCTGGGTAGCCAACATGTGAGAAGTGAGGACTTTCAGTTTTGTAAGCAAACATTAACCTCTGTGTTTCTAAACCCCTCTAACAGGTGATATAATTAGCAAGGAACATAATTATGAACTTTGCAAGAGAGCAAATCACAAAAGTATTGTGTTAGTAATTCACATTTATACAACACAAAATATAGAGTGATGTTTTTAAGATCTTATCATTGTTTTGTGCCACCAAGTTTACTTTCCCTTAAATATTCTACTGGTGAGATACGATCATTGTGAAAAATTTAGAAACTATTGATGAGCAAAAATGAACAATTTAAATCATCTCTATTAAATTTTATGTTTATCTTGCCAAATTTCTCCCTACGCAGAATTATTTAAAAGAATAAAACCATGTAACACATATCTGTTCTGGAACCTCCTTTAAAAAAATTGTAATGTATTGGAATTGCTTATTCTATAAAGGCCTTCTCCACAGTGTCATGATGTTGCTTGGGAGGGCCGGGCCCCCACTGCTGCCCTGTTTGTTTGGAAGCCCACTTAGTCCTTGGGAGCACTGACTGGAATGGTTGGGGTCAGGCAAGTGGGGAAGGAAATAGGTAACACAAAGTCTGATCCCAGACCAGGGGTGTCCTGCAGGAACGGGGATCTAGACAAGGAGCTGAATCCAGTAGGCCTCACCAGTCAGCTAGCTCCAAGGCAACCGTTAGGGATAAACAACAGCCCGTTTCCCCTGTAGGGTCAGCAGGTTAAACCCAAAGGGGGCCAGAAAACTGAGGGCACAGGTTAATACCCCCAAATCAGTCTGACCAAGGAGTCTCAGGGTGAGGCCATTCCAGGGCCCCGGAGAACCTGTGGATAATCTGAAGCAGATGACTCTCTCCTTGAGAGCAAGGGCTGAAGTGATATATGGCAGCCCTGGTGCCCAGCAGAGTGGAAATTCAGTATCTGTTAAACAAGGGAATGATGGTTCTACTTCTTCCTAATCGTGCTTCTGGTCTTAGCTTAGATATTGCCTCCTCTGGAGAACAGGTAAAATGGGAATATCCATCCAGGCCGAGGGAGTGGCCTGAGGATCATGCCAGGTACGAGACATGGGTGAGGAGAGCAGAGGGTCTAGGAATGTGGGCAGTTTTAGGCATAAGGGCTAGAGCGCAGTGGCCTTGAAAGCCAAGCTCGTGATTTCCAATTGTATCTGGTAGCCAGTGAGGAGTCACCAAAAGTTTTTAAACAAGGGAGGGGTGTGACAGAGGAGACGTGTGTGAACATCCCAACTGGCGGCAGCAGCGGGATGAATTAGCGCCAAGAAAGGCCAGAGGCAGAACAACCAGTTGAGAAGTGACTGTAACAGTCCAGCTCTGAAGTAATAAGGATGAGAACTAGGGTGGTGACCATGGGAATGGAAAGGAGGAGACACTTCATTCATTGACTCATTCATTCATTCGACAAATAGTTGTTCATCACCCAGAGCCAGAAACTGCTAGATCTAGGCACCAACCTCATAAAGGAAGATGGGGCGAGACTCGCCGTCTGCTGGGGCACACGTGCCTGTCTGCTAGGCAGAAAGCAACCAAAGATGATCCCCTAGAGGACGAGGATCACCGTCTGGCCATGGAGAGAAATGGAGAAATCAGAAGAAAGACCTAGCTTGGGCATTGGAGAAATAAATTCTGAATTTAGTTTGATGATACAGTGGCTACCTCTGTGACGAGAGGGGCTGCAAACCCACCGGGAGTACCGTGACTTAGGAAGGGACGGGCTCCGAGCAGAGAAAGCCCAAGACAGCCCAGGTTACCAACCTGCTGCCTCCCTCCTGTCATTCCTGACACTACGGCCCCACCGCACACGTGGAGATGAGTTTTCAGAAGTTGCTCATGTAAAGCCTCCAGTCGGACTCCTGTGTCACCTCTGGCTTGAATAGTGCTCTCCCCCTCCCGGCTAGGAAAGGGTGTGCCACGGCCAGATGGTAAACTGTGAACAGAAATAAACTCCTCACATGTAGCAAGTATATTTATATCCAATCCTATAATATCACTGCAGGCATAATTATAGCCAATCCTCTAATTGCATTGCAGATATCAGGCACCAAAAACCCACCAAATGTGCTGCGGAGACCAGAAGGACAGGGCTATTGGGATGGGGGCCGCTGGGCCAGTGAGATGAATGGATGAAAACAGGGCAGAGATGTTTACAGATGACCAGGGGCTCGGCCGGCAGAGGGGCGGAGGGGCGTGATGATTCCACGGGACACACAGCTCACATTCCTGTTTCAGTAATGCAGCATGTCCTTAGCCTTATTTCGTAAAAAATTATAAAATCAACGCTTATTCACTGTAGAAGGTTTAGGAAAATGAAAAATTATCCAGAATCACACAATATATTTGCCATTGCAGCATTTTATTTTGCATGCGTGTGTTTTGTGTTAAACTACAAATAATGTTTTATATCTTGTTCTTCTCACATATCATGAGTACTTTCCTATAGCATTAAGATGTATTTCCAGGCAGGGCGCCTGGGTGGCTCAGTTGGTTAAGCGACTGCCTTCGGCTCAGGTCATGATCCTGGAGTCCCGGGATTGAGTCCCACATCGGGCTCCCTGCTCAGCGGGGAGTCTGCTTCTCCCTCTGACCCTCCTCCCTCTCGTGCTCTCTCTCATTCTCTCTCTCGCAAAAAAAAAAAAGATGTATTTCCAAGCATTATTTTAAAACTTCTTGTTGTGATATGTTCATATGAAGGAATGGTATATAGCAGTTAAAATGGGTAACCCAGAGCTTCATATATAAACAAATAATTCTTAATATAAGATGAATAAAAGGGGCGCCTGGGTGGCTCAGTCGGTTAAGCGGCTGCCTTCGGCTCGGGTCATGATCCCAGGGTCCTGGGATCGAGCCCCGCATCGGGCTCCCTGCTCAGCGGGGAGCCCGCTTCTCCCTCTCCCACTCCCCCTGCTTGTGTTCCCTCTCTCGCTGTGTCTCTCTCTGTCAAATAAATAAATAAAATCTTTAAAAAAAAAAAAAGATGAATAAAAAGGTAATCTTCAAAAATAATATTATATATATTATATGTAGTTATGTAATATATAATTGTATGTATTATATAATTTTCAAAAATAATGTTATATATTGTTATATATTGTTAATGTTGACAAACATGTAAAAGGTATAGAAAAATAAATGGAAGGAATTTTCTCTAGGGAGGGAGGTTAGAGGTTGAAATTAGGGACAGATGTAAAGAGGCTTTGATTGTTTCTATAATTTGTTATTTCTTTGAAAAATGGTCTAAAACAAATATGTCAAAATCTTAAGACATTAAATCTATGTGGTAAATAAATGTGTGCTCATTACAGTCTCTGTATTTTTTCGCATGCATAGAATAGTTATTATTTTTTGAAATAACAGACTATTTGTTAGAGCAGTTTTGGGTTTACAGAAAAGTCGAGCAGAAAGTATAGGGAGTTCTTCTAAACATTCTCACCCCTCTCCCAACACACACACAGGCCCCCCTATTAGGAACATCTTGTCTGAGTGACAGGGACCCTCAACAGAGCACCGACTGGGTCCACTCCAGTTCCCTCCCTATTTCCTGTCTCAGGCCCTTGTTCATTTCCTTCATAACACACATCATGCTTTATAAGTAGTTTATATAATTATTTGTCTCTCTCTACTTGCTTATTGTCTGTATTCCCCACTAAAATGAAATCTCTAGGAGTGTAGTGAGTACGTTTGCTTGTTGCCTTTTATACCCCAATCCCTAGCATAGAGATGACATGTTGTGGATCCTCCACAAAAATTTTTATAAAGGAATGAATGAATGATGGGAACTTGGACAATTTCAGGAATGGGGATCTTCTACAGCATAAAGCAGCTCATCCCAGGGGCGCCTGGGTGGCTCAGTTGGTTAAGCGACTGCCTTCGGCTCAGGTCATGATCCTGGAGTCCCGGGATCGAGTCCCGCATCGGGCTCCCTGCTCGGCAGGGAGTCTGCTTCGTCCTCTGACCCTATCCCCTCTCATGTGTTCTCTCTCTCTCATTCTCTCTCTCTCAAATAAATAAATAAAATCTTAAAAAAAAAAAAAAAAAAAAAGCAGCTCATCCCACTGCCAAAAAACCTTAATGGAAAGCCTGTCCCAAGACTGAACTCTAATCTGCTTCCTTGTCACACCAACTGGTCTCCTCTCTGGAACAACTTGGGAAATCATTACCTCTGCCAGGCCGGTCCCTCAAATGTCCACTGTCCCACCTTTCTCACCTCCAGACTAATCAACCCAGATCCTCCAAAAGTTCCTCGGATGACATGGATTTTAGAGCGTTAGCATCCATAATTTCACTAGTCTGAGAAAATTCTTTTCACCTAGCTAGACGATGCATAGCCATCTGTCCCATACCATGCTGAATACACCCAATTTTGGAAGGCAAACTGGGTCAAGCCAGATAAGAATTTGAGCGAAACTAAAGATTACCTAGTCAGGGCTACAGAGTTTGAATCCCAGATCCACTTATTGTTAAAAGACTGATCTTGAGCAAAATACTTAGTTTCTCTAAACCCCAGTTTCTTCATCTGTACAATGGGAAGAATAAGAGCACCTACATAACAGGGTGGGTGTGAGGGTTAAGTTAGACAACAGATGTAAACCACTTAGCAGAACACCTGGCCCATCTTTCAGGCCTGGGAGCTTTCCCAGATTTTACCTCTGATCCAATAGCTCTCCTTTTTCCCAGTCAAATCCTCCTCTGAACCCAGCTCCTTTCAGATACCTCTCCACCCCTTCAGTCATGATGAGGCTTCCAGGTGCTGCATCCGAATGTTTTTCTGGTTGTTTCTCCTATTTTCTCCTCCTCACTCTCTGCCTCTGGATTCTACTCCTACTCCTTGCTGCTCATGCATATCCATCCACCACATATCCATCCTCCCTTTCTTTCTTTTTTTTTTTTAAAGATTTATTTATTTATTTATTTGAGAGAGAGAATGAGAGAGAGAGAGCATGAGAGGGGGGAGCGTCAGAGGGAGAAGCAGACTCCCTGCTGAGCAGGGAGCCCAATGCGGGACTCGATCCTGGGACTCCAGGATCATGACCTGAGCCAAAGGCAGTCGCTTAACCAACTGAGCCACCCAGGCGCCCCCATCCTCCCTTTCCTCCTTACTTGTCCTTCTGGCTCACTTCTTTCTTCTTGTTTCTGGTTTCCCCCCTATCTTTCTTTATGTCATGGAAACTCTAACCAGAAATTTCTCTCTCTCTTTTTTCCCATTTTCTATTCTGCCTCCTACCTGGGTGCCAGAGAATCAAGAGGAAATGATCAACCCGATGACAATAAGATCAGCACATGCTACCTCTCTCACCACAGTCATGAAGTTACAGGCAGTTTCCATTTGCTCCTTGCCACAGACTGAGTGGTAAAAACCAATTTCGAACCAGGAGCCAGCAGCAGTGAGGGCAGAGGAGAAATAGGAAGCTCTTTTTCTCCCTCCTCTGTGCATGTTTCTTGTTCCTTAGCTTGCCCACTGCATTAGTACACTACGGTGATAGTTGTTTGTCTTGTTCTTGATTTTAATGGAAATGCCTCTAATATTTTGCCATTACTTATGATCCCCCCCAGGCTTTGTGCTAAATAGCTTTTATCCAATGGGGGGAGCTCTCTTCTACATCTAGTTTGCTAAGCTTACGTGATACGTCATTGTGGTTACTCGGCTTGAGTTTCCAGGTTGGAAGTGCAGCACTGAAAATCAGGGATGCAGGGTGGTAAGTAGGTTGGCTTGGGAGGCAGCCCAGGAATATCAGAAGAAAGAATTCAGGCCAAGCGGGTAAGCTGGGGGATGATGCAGCATCCTGTCCTGAGGGACTGTCATGGCACTGATCGTATTCTTCATACTCTGCTCTCAGATGAAGTGTGAGACTGCGATTCAAAGACTCTACTGGACCCTTGAGGGTAGCAATGACAAAACTTGGCTCTCATTATAGTTCTCGTTTTTTCTTTTATTAATTTAAATAAGCAATTCTGGATTTTCAAGAAGCCTTTGGACTTTCTTGAATTGGAGCAGATAACTGAAACTTCATCCCTTTTCACGTGAAAGCTTTTTGGAGGTGGATCTGATCCTGGTTTTCCATTCCAATCAGTTGCTGTGAAAGCCACTTCTTGTTCTTGCTGTGGGCAGATCAAGCAATTCTCCCTGATGGAAATTCAGGAAGGAAACCAAATAATTCCCAGCAGAGACAAGAGTTGACCACAGGACCATCCAAAAGGGCTTTTAAAGATTTCAATCTTGCATGTGAGAACATTGGCAACCGAGGTCGGTTGCTCACTCTACATTGTCAGCTTGACAGAGATGTGGTTCTGCCATTTTGACAGGAAAATCTTTTTTTTTTTTTTTTAAGATTTTTATTTATTTGACAGAGAGAGACACAGCAAGAGAGGGAACACAAGCAGGGGGAGTGGGAGAGGGAGAAGCAGGCTTCCCGCTGAGCAGGAAGCCCGATGCGGGGCTCGATCCCAGGACCCTGGATCATGACCTGAGCCAAAGGCAGACCCTTAATGACTGAGCCACCCAGGTGCTCCAGGAAAATCTTTTTTGATGGAGAAGAGATTGCAATTGAAACATTGCTGAGGTACACTTTAACACTGGGAAAATGCGGTAAAAGCGTTTGTGACAAACATCCAGAATAAAGTACTAAACACTCATAGATCGGTATTTCTCAATAAACCAACCTGCACATACTGTGGAACTGGTGAAAGGAAGGGACATTCTAAGCAAAATAACACCATGTGGCATCTATTGATAGTTATTCTACTCCTATTATATATGGTGGCTTTGCGGTTTTTTGTGTTGTTTCTGCCATGATTGACGGAAAATTTGCCAATCTGCTCCGGGATCACCAAGAGATGATTGTGCTTGACTTCTTTAATTAATTCCACTCTTAACTGACAAGGGGTGGGGAAAGTAAGTGCTAAGCAACCTGTCACAGAGGGAAAATTTAAACCAACTGGTAATGTGTCAGACAGTTTTGGAACAGTCTCAGAAGGTGGCAAGTAAATAAAATCTGAGGAAAAGTTGAAGGAACTGACATACCTCAGCCTTAAAAAGAGAAGGTGACAGGCTAATATAGTGACTGTTTCTAGTACAGTAAACTAGATCATCGACACACTGCAAAAAGACCTGTGCTCAGCGGACAGTGGTGCCCTGGAAAAAGCAATGGCCTTAGCTTAGAAGAAGGAGGCTCCAGAGCACCTCTGCCAAAGGGGGACTTTGGCAGTTTCCCTGTCTACCTCAGTTTCCACCTCTGTCAAATTGAACACTTGGACCACTTTGGGGTTCCCAGCCAAGCCTTCCTTTAAGGCTCTCTAAAAGAAAAATGTCTGAATATTTCAAACCACTCCAAGAATACAGGACTTTTACATTATTACATAATAAATACATTTATTTAGTGATCAGAATCATTCAAATGTGAAGTTCACTATGAAAAAGAGTAATAAGAGAGGTGCTCGGTGGTAAGAGTTTGGGAACCAGGCCGTAAGACACTATAGAGGAGAGACCTTGGCAGCTTTAGCTTAGAGACCTTAGCTGCCAGCACAGCACCTCCTTAAGTGCTCAAGTTTCCATCATACATAAATGCAGAGAGACACCCAATAAACTCCCATGTACCCATCACTCAGCTCCAAGAATTATGTCAGGGCCAATCTAGCTTTTCTGTGCTCCTACCCAAGTGACTTCTAAACCTCCTCACAGATAATTCTGATGCAAGTTCCAGATAGCATATCATTTCACCCGCAAACATTTCAATGTGTCACTCTGAAAAGTAAGTATTTTGTAAATACAGTATCATCATGCCTAAAATAAATATCATCTAATGTTAATTCAGTGTTCAAATTTCCCTGATTGTGTCCTAAATATTTTTTTAAGGTTTGTTTAAACTCTAAAGATTGCAATTGGGTTAAATGTATATGCAGTTTTGTTTAATCTAGAGTCACCCCACATGCACCCCCTCCACACACACACTCTTTGTGATTTACTTGTTGAAGGGACCAGGTCTCTTGTCCCAGACTTTCCCAAAGTCTGGATATTGCTGGTTGCCTCTCCAAGTGTCATTTAACATTTACCTTGTATTTCCTATACACTGGTAGTTGGATCCAAAGACTTAATCTAGGGGTGCCAGGGTGGCTCAATTGGCTAAGTGTCTGCCTTTGGCTCGGGTCGTGATCCCAGGGTCCTGGAGTCAAGCCCTGCATCGGGCTCCCTGCTCAATGGGGGAGTCTGCTTCTCCCTCTACCTGCCGTTCCCCCTGCTAGTGTTCTTTCTCTCTTTCTCTTGCTCACTCTCTCTCAAATAAAATAAATAAAATGTTTTTTTAAAAAAAAGACTTAATCTAGTTCAGGTTCTTCTTCTTCCTCTCCTCCTCCTCCCTTCTCCTACTTCTTCTCTGTCAAGAATGCTTCATAGGCAGCTTTTTGTATTTCCACCATGCCCTGTTATCTTTCTTTTTCTGACATTAGCATGCATGATCATTGCATAGATAGATCCATTATTTCATTAAGAGTTGCAAAATGTTGATATGCTAACTTCATGTCTTAGCTTCACTTCTTCATTTACTTCTATAAAGAAAAACTTTATATTAATATCTGGCATATTTCTATACAGAAAAACTTCTCCTAATCAACTATTTTGTTATTCTGGCACATGGCTGGAAAAATAACAGCAGAATAAATGCTACATCTTTCCCCTTATTTACTAGTTTCAGAATAATAGGCTGATTCCCTAGCATCCCTCAAAAGATGACAAATGAGAGTTTTTTTTTTAAGCACTACTGTGAACTCATGGGTTTAAATATATTTGAGGAGTTTGAGTTCGATGCAGTTATAATTCTTACTGATTATCCCATCATTGGCCAGTGGCATTGTGGGGGCCTCCAATCTGCTCTAGAGTCTTGTGGACCAGCTCTGATAGTGTTTGGTAGGTTCTTAGTTTCTGTAGACTCAACTTTGGAGATAACTTCTAAGGTCCTCCTTAGCATTGCCTGGGAGCGGGGAACTAGAAGCCCCTGCCCTTGGCCACACATATTATATACAATGAGACACAAAGTATTTTTTCCTCTTTTCAGGTTTCATAGGAGAGTCTTTTGAAAGGTAGGTGACCAATTGAATCGGGGAGGTGAGGGGTCATGTGTGGGCCCAACTGGTCCCCTCAGGCCAGAGGAGGAGGGCCGAGGCAGACAATGGGTTGGGGGGTGGGCAAGGGGGGAGATGAGAGACGAAATCACAGCTTCTGCCCTGGGAAATCACGGAAATACTGCCTACCTCAGTTTAAAGTTGGCCTTTCAAATTAACCCAAATGGGTGTCTAGCCAGAACTTATTCCTCTATAACTACCCTCCTGTGCATTCCCCCTTCCCCACTCCCTGCTCCTTGGCTGGGTTGCCATAGATTTGGGAGGCAATTAGAACTGCCTGGCACTCCTGAATTGGAAAAGTACGATGTGGGGGAGGGTAATCTGCCTGCCTTAACTTTAGGGCAGTAAGTCAGTCTGTGTCCTGGGATTGGATGCATCCAGCCATCACCCAGGGTCCTGGGGCCAGCTTCTGCCCTGCCCTGCCCTAGCATGTCCATGCTAACTACGACTCAGGTGTCCAGATGGTAGGAACAACCCAGGAAGGACCTTGTTCCTTTAGCTTCCACATCTCAAAGAAATGGAGCGGGCTATGGGGGGAGAGAAAACCTTGGTTGGAGCACAGGACGGAAGTGGGCATAGCTTAATTTATAGCTTTTAAACATTTAGACAATGGTACATGGGGCAATATCTGCCCTTTTGTAAACGATAGGGCAGTATTGGTCGTTGGCATGATGTCGATGGGTGCTGGCTGCTGAGCTGCCTGGAGTTGTCCTAAATCCTTCCTTGCCTAGATTTTCTTTGTTAATCTCTTCCTTCAAATAGGTGACACACTCAACAGCCTTCGAAAAGATTATTTTTTTTATTAGTATGAGCTAACCTAAGTCAGTTTCTAGTGCCTGCATGCACACACACATGCATGCGTGCACACACGCACAAAACCCTTAATTAAAACCATTGTTAGAAGGAGCATTGGGTGAGGAGCCAAAGCACCCGGATTCATTCCATTACTTCTGACGCCCCATCCCTATCATCACATCTTTAAATGCCAGACTTATTACCCTCTCTTATATAACCAGAGCTGAAGCAATAAGGTGAAATAGAAATAATAATGATAAAAACATGATGATAGCAATAATAATATCTTTTTTTTAGCACTTTTTATATCAGGAACTGTGTTAAGTGCTTTACATAAATTATTTTATGAATCTAGTCCTCAAAAACAATATCGGGTTCATTAAGATGCTTTTGACGCTGCATAAGAGAAACCCCAAGCTCAAAATAGCTTAAATATAAGGAAATAAGTTATTTTATTTGTGACAAGAAAGCCTTAGCAAGGGCAGCTTCAGGCTTGGTTAACTTAGAGGCCCAATGATGTTATCAGGGACCCAGGTTCTTTCCACCTCTTTGCTCATTTGACTCTGGTTTCCAGGCTAGCGCCCCTCCGGACTGCAAAATAGCTGCTAAATTTCCAGGAGTCACGTGGAACATGACAAGGTTTAGCAGAGGGATGTTCTCTTCCTTGTAGCTCTTTTTTATGTACAAGAAAAGCTTTCCAAGAAGCTTCCCCTGGATCACTGCCCCACCTGAATGGCCAGAAGTGGGCCATAGACACATGCCTAATCCAACCATTGACCAGGAGTAAGATTACTGCAATGGGCCTAGACCAAATGTGATTCACCCCAAGTTGAGAGGGGAAGGAGTGAAACACTCTGTAAAAAGAGAATGAGACCTTTCTCAGCAAAGAAGGGAGGAAACCTCTAGTTAACCAACAGTGTCTGCTACAAACTTTGTGGGATGTACAGGAAAGGTGAAAGTGGCTTGCCCAAGGTCAAACAACCAGTTAACAGCAGATGTGGGATCTGAACCTTGAACTGTCTCTAAAACCTGTTCTCTTAACCTATGCTCTGGAAGACAGTTGGTCCTCACTAGGCTCTGGGCTTTTTGGGTTTTTTGTGTGTTTTTAGTCCTCATTAGATTCTTTTGCCTTTGAGGAACTCAAGTCAGTAAGACTATCCTGGCTGATACATGAGAAGAACTGGTGTGGGAACTACCAGTCAGTCAGCTTCAAGGGTCCAAGAAACAGAGCAAACTTCTCCAGCTAGTTCAATACCTCATTCAGTCCCTTCTGCCATGGCTTGCTCAACTCTCTTCTGCCATGGTGGAGAGGAAAAACAGAAGCACAGCAGGCTTCAGTCCCAGATTTTTGGCTTTCTGAGTGAGTATCATAAGTGAACAAACATCCCTTTTCATGTCCTTCCATTTTTCCTCTTATTCTGGTATTGCCTCCTTTTGGGGAATTCCTTCTCCCAAACTTTAATCATTGGTTCTGGTGGGGACTTTCAATGACAGAGCCGAGAAATGATGTCAAAATAGTTGACAATGGGAAAGTACGACCCCAACCAGTTGGAAGGGACATTTGCAACAGCGGTAAAGCAGGTCCTGGAGACCCCCCGCTGGGTCAGCACTGAACTCTTTGGAGTTGCTGGATCACGAGGAAGTCCCGATTGTCCCAGTGAGGGCCACATGGCCATGCATGGGGAGGATAGGAACCTCAAAAGACTGGGGCCAGTAGGTATTAATTAACAGGTATGGAAATATTTCATTTAATGAGTTCTTAATTTCAGATACTACATTTATCAGTTCTAGAAGGTCTACTTGATTTTTTTTATAGATTCTAATTCTCTGTTGAAATTCTTTATCTTTACATATATTGTGTCCTTTTCCTTGTTTATAATACTTATTATAAAGTCCTTGTCTGCTAACTCAATATTGGAATTGTTTAGGGGCACCTGAGTGGCTCAGTCGTTAAGTGTCTGCCTTCGGCTCAGGTCACGATCCCAGTCGAGCCTGCATTGGGCTCCCTGCTCACCGGGAAGCTTCTCCCTCTCACACTCCCCATGCTTGTGTTCCCTCTCTAGCTGTCAATAAATAAATCTTAAAAAAAAAAAGAATTGTTTGTAGGTCTGCTTTCATAGTCTGATTTTTCTCTTCATTATTAGTCATATTTCCTTGTTCTTCACGTCTCATGATTATATAAAAGAACCATAAATGCTGTAGATGATATTTTTCTCCAGTGGTGATTCTCGTTTTCTTGTTAGCAGATGGGATGAGTGACAGATCATCCCCACCTAGTCAGGGATTCAGCTGTCTGGGGCTTGACTACAGCTTTATTAGTCCATTCCAACTCTGGATTATCTTGTTCCTTGGAAGGAGCCCACACAAGCTTTTGATTGACAGCCTGGCAAGTCTCTGTCTTTCTAACCCTCAAAGCCTGTGGAAGATTCAGTTCTGTTCTTAGGAGCTCAGGCTCTTTGGTCTCTTGCCCCACACAGTTTCAAAATTCAGCAAATATCTTGAGGGAGATGTTGGATGTATTGTACGTTGGATGCAGCCCTCCTCCTTCTAATAGGACTTTCTTTCCTAAATACTGCAAGTCTGGGAAATCTTCCTCTGCTAGTCGATACATCTAGCCCAGCATCTCCTGCTCATCTCAGAATTCAGCCAGTGTCCCCATGGGGAAAACTGGCCATGTGCTTAGAGCTACTCTAGATTCCAATGCTAGGCTGCTCCAGATCACATCGACCAACAAAAGCTCTGCCAGTTTCATTTTGCCCCAGTAAAGACCTTACTCCTGGGCTAATCTCTATCCTTGGCCTGCACCCAGTTTTGGCAAATACCCCCAGGGAAGAAAATGGTTACCGATTATTGGCTCATTCAGAAAATGCTCTTTTCTCTCCAGAATTTTATTTTTTTTTAATTTAAATTCAATTAGCCAACATATAGTACATCATTAGTTTCAGATGCAGTGTTTAACAATTCATCAGTTTCCTCTCCAGAATTTTAATTTATCAGTCCTTCTTGCTGCTACAACTCTCCAGTGTCTTTTAAAATATGATTTCCATAACTTACCCAGTTTTTTCTAGTTGTTTCAGCAGGAACATTGGATTGTTGCTACCTATGCTACATCCTATCCAGAGAGGAAGTCCTATGAAATTATTTCAAGATTTAGCCATGTGTGGTCACACAGGTTATGTGGCTGAGTCAACCCAGATCATGCCATGGCCTCTCCTCTGCATCTCCACTACAGTGAGGACAGGTGGCCCAAGTAGACCAACCAAAGTTCTTTTGCACTGGAATGGGGAGCCAGAGCCTTTTTATTTTTACAGTGGGTGGGAGGTGGGACAAAGCTGTGAGAATAAGTTTTACTTATTCACTGGAAGTTTCCACTGGCACAGTCCCATGCCCATGGAAGAAGCCAATCTCCAGCAGGAGGAAATGAAGCCCTTACAGAAAGGAGAAGCATAGGAGCATCCAGACAATGCTGGAGTCCCTGATTCTAGTCACTCACGCTCGCTGTGGTTTGCTTACCTGAGCCACAAATTTCTTTCTTGTCAGAGCTAGTTCCAGTCTCTTAAGAGGCTGGGTCAGCTCTATGTTTTTTGCACTTGACTTTATGAGACATCCTAGGTCCATATAATACGTTATCTTTTTCTTCTTAAGCAAGTAAAGGTGGTTTATGTTACCTGTAACTCAAAGAGTCTTAACTAAGACTGCTGCTTTAATGATGGCAGGCGTAGAAGGCCTACTGAAAGCTATCTCCTTCACTGCACAGAGAAAGAGATGGGGGATGGATGGTGACTAGTGCTGATACCTCAGCTTTGGATCATGAATCTTCACCCTGAGGAGAGATGGATGCTTCTGGATTCTGGACACCCAGCCCACCGTGGGAGAAACTTCAGACTTGCCTAAGAAGTTATCCAAATCTGCCTGCCAAAACCATGCTGTTTTATGTTAACCAAACTGGGAAACTGCTTCCTACCCTCAACAATATTCAAAGATGGGAGGGAATGGAAACAGGAAGATTCCCATGTTTGCACATTTTACCTACTCCTGGGGCTTCTGACTTGTAGAGGAGCCTGAAGTTTACACCAGAGGGTAAACAAGATAGCTATTTGGACATCACACACCACTTTGCCAGTTTCCGTTCTCTTGAATTATTTACCATCTAATTGTCTGCACTGAAACAGAATCTGGAAACACGGAGTCAGAGATGTAGCCTTATTTGTGAATTAGAGAAGGAAAGCTAGAGTCCAGAAGTCCCTGGAGCAGGAAAGCTTCCTGGCTTTCTGAAGTTCTCTTGCTTTGGGAGGGCTGTGACCACAGGGCGAGGGGAACCGGAGCATCAGCAGACAGAGCCACAGGCTGGAGATGCCCCAGAACTACCTAGTTCCATCTCTCCTCTGACGCCACAGCCCTTGGGTGCCAGTCTGGACCTCAACGCTCTGAGCCTCGATTTCTTGTCTGCAAATGACAGACCGCTAAGGGGGGTGGGACAGAAAAACAAGCCTCTCTAGATTTAAAAGATTGTTATGACAAACTTTATGTTCACCATCATACCATTAATTTCCCATAGGAATAAATATTAGTAGCTGTGAACAAAAAAAAGATATTCTAAAAATAATTCAGGCAGTAACAGAAACTTTGGAAAGTTTAGAAAAGTATAATGACAAAAAGTCACTAGTAGTCTCACTGTTCGGTAAGAATCACTCATTATATTTTGATATATTTTCTGCCAGTCCTTTTAACCAAATATCTATAATAAAATTGGGAAACATTTATTATACTATAAAAAATTATACTATTTTATAGCCTAGTTTTTTCTTTTTAAAGATTTTATTTATTTATTTGACAGAGAGTGAAAGCATAAGCAGGGGGAGCAGCAGTGGGAGGGGGAAAAGCAGGCTCCCTGTGTGGGGCTCGATCCCAGGGTCCTGGGATTGAGCCCTCAATCAGTCTCCCTGATTGGTGGGGAGCCTGCTTCTCCTTCTCCCCCACTTGTGCTAACTCTCTCTCTCAAATAAATAAGATCTTTAAAACAAAACAAAACAAGATTCTTAGGGACACCTGGGTGAGTCAGTCGGTTAAGCATCTGACTCTTGATCGCAGCTCAGGTCTTGATCTCAGGGTTGTGAGTTCAAGCCCCACATTGGGCTCAATGCTGGGTGTGTAGCCTACTTTAAAACAACAACAAGATTTTTTAATGGCTAACTGCTTTCAAATAGTTTGCTGTAAAGAGATCCATGATTAAAATATTATTAACTAGGATTCAATGGATTCAGTTTGATTTCACACTGAATACTGCAGAGGATGTTGATAATAATATGGAGTCACAGACTGGACAGAGAGGATCAGGAGCAGATGTGGAAATGATTCTTCCCCAGCAGGACAACTGAGGCTGCACAGCGGCCCATGAACAGGAAGTGAGAGAGAAGCCATGGTGGATGTGAGCACCCAGGTGAGGGTGTGTGAGTGGGGAGCAGATCCTAGAAACCCATGACCCTAATCATTGGAGTTATTAATAATTTGCTATTATGCTATTCCCTATGCTGTTATGGCCTAAAATCTATAGTCTAAGTGCCACCTTTATATTCATATTTCCTTCCAGTCTATTTTCTAAGCATGATTTGCTTTGTTTTGTTTTTTTACATTGGTGAAATCTATAGTATGAACATTTTTTGTTACCTGCTGGTTTTTTTCACTTCTACAAACAGTCCCCAAGACTGATTCATAAAAATTTAGGATAGAGGAAAAGGAACTGTGTATCAATAGGAAAAGACAATTTATCCATTTACTAGTTAGGGTCTTAGTTACACCAATTTCCACTCAAATCAACATGATTTGGAAATCTGCAAGGAAAATGGTCCACTTACAAATAATTTTCAGGAGGAGATAGACATCTACACATTATGGAGACGGCTGATGCCTCCTTTTCCTCACAGGCAACTAGGGGGAGGGAAAAGGGGTAAGTAAAGGCATGTCAGGGAAAGTCAGAGAAGCATCCACACCTGCTCGTTATATCAAGTGTCTAGAGACTCTCTAAATAATTCAGGTGCAGCCGGCTCCCTCCAGGGGCAAGTGCTGAGGAGAGTTTCCAGACAAGCATCTCCTCTTGCAAAACTGGAGCAGACCTAGGATCTGATTACTTGAAAAGGGGTCCAGTTAGTAGCTATGGCAAGCTCCTTCTTCAGTCTTACAACTTACCTTGGGTTAAGGTACAAGAAGCTTCTAGGGAAATGCTACTGCTACAGCCCACTGTGGTGGGGAAGAGCTCCGAAGCCCAGGTGTCTAGGTTCTAATCTAGGTTCTACTACTTCCTGTGTGACCTTGGGCAATTTACTCAACCTTTCTTAACCTCAGTTTCTGTACCTGTAAACTGGGGATAACAAGTGCCTCTTTAGATTGCTGTGACATCACATGCAAGGCTCCTACTATAGTGCCCGATATATAGGAGCTATCTCCTCAGTGTCCCCAACCACATTTCCTAGGAAGAGATGTTTGTACTTGAAATAAAAGAGCAATGTCCAGAAATAAGAGAAAGATATTCCTTAGAACAAAATAAATATAACAGCTAACAGTTGTTGAAGGTTTCCACAGGCTGGACATTGTGCTTTACATATAATCTCACAAAACCCATTATCAAAGTTCTGAGAAGTTAAGACACTTACCCCAGGGCAAACAGCTAGAAGATGGCGGAATCAAGGTCCAAACCCTGTCCTGTCTCTCGTCTAAAAAAAGCCTGCGTTCTTACCCTCTAGGTAAGTTGGTTTCTGAAAGTCATTTTACTGTTCCAGCCCTTGTCTCCAGGTCAAAAGCCTGAGGGTGGCCGGGAGGTATAGGGCAGACCTCCTTAGGTCCGTGGGGCCAGACTGCCCTCTAGTGTTATAGGAATCTTAGGGCCAGATGGAATAAAGAGAGAGTTGCTTTTCTTTGGAGGTGGGAGTGAACCCGCCTCCCTTCCATCCTGGAGTGCGGCTGTCTAGTTTAGTGCCTTCCTATTGGCCAAAGGGTTCTCCTAGGAATGGGGGTCAAAAAGGTGGTAAAGATTGGGAGTTAAGGAGAACTATCTTGGGACAGAGCGGCAATTCTCCAGGTTAAGCTTCAAACCACTGGGTAGAGGGAATGTCTCTTATTCTCAGCATATGGCACATAATAGGTTCTCAGTGAGCACTGAACCAAGTTTTAAATCTCACTCTCACTAAAGAGGGAGTTCAGTCAGTAAGAGCGGTTATAAAGTTATTCATTGATTTTTGCCAGAAGCACCAGCAGAAAAGAGACTGTAACATGTAACCCACCATCCATTCCAACAGACTCCAAGAGCATGTTCATGTTCAAGACTACGTGAGAATGACGACACTCCTCGGTTGTTTAGAAATATGTTGAGGTCAGCAAAGATGTGTGATCGTTTTAGGCTGCCACCCTCACGCCAAGTCCCTAATGGCCCAAGGGTCTCAGAGAAGCACTCCTCTCCCCTGCCCCCTGCCACATCCATAACTCTGCCAAAGTGGTCTGTTTCACCAGGTGGTCAGCGAGTACCTGTAGGCATTGCTCCTAGCTGGGCCACTGGGGAATATAAAGATGGACATACCAGGAGGGGCCCTATTGCTAATTGTGGCTAATGCTGATGGAGCTCCTTCCCTGAGCTGGGTGTTCACTCCCTTACCTGAATCTCTCCCGACAGGTAGGTGTTAGTCGTCTACTTTTTCCAAATACGGACATTGAGGCCCATTTTGGTAAAAGTAAGTCTGTTAAGTTCACACAATTTATAGACAGCGATGCAGGCCAGTATGACTCTCAGATGCAAGCTCTTTCCAATACGGCACTGGCTAATCCTTTGGAATAACTGTTACTGTGACAGTTGCCTTTTTCTAAAATTCAAGAACCTCCAAGAGAATTAGCCCCATGGAGCCATCAGTTTACAAACAGATGGCTTTTTTTACACTTTGGTGGACTAGCTTTCTCCAGCCTAATTTCCTGCAGATCCTCAGTCTGTCCCCTCTGCCTAGGGCAACTCTAACTTCCCACCTCCTCTCCAGAGGTGCCCGGGAGGTTTGCCTTTTCTCCATCTCCTACAGAGCAATTCGGCTTTCCCACAGCCTACCCCCAAACCCAACTTACAAAACCTATCAATGAGCTCAAGAGAACAAGGGGGTTTCTAGAAAAAGCTAGTCTTTAGAGGGGGTTTAGGGTAATCGTGGCAAACAGTGCTAGCAGCTTACCCAATGTTTATCATTTTTCCTTCCTTGTGAAAAGGATCCTGATTTTTGTTCAGGGAGGAGTGTGCCCAGCGGTGAAGGTGTATTTCTCAACGTCCCTTATAGCTGGAGTTGTCCACGTGGCTGCACGAAACGGCTCCTCCATAGAAGCCATGTTGTGCAGGTGAATGGATCCCCCTCCCATCTCCGTGAATCAGAATAATTTTCTTCCCCTACCCAATTTCTCTTCTCCCTTACCAATAGACTCCTTCTTAGAGCTACAATATGCCCAGATAAAAAAGTCACATGCCCCAGATTCCTTGTAGAAGTGAGGAGGGGCGTCACGAGCCAGTTCTGGACGAGCAGTTGGATGGGCCTTCCCAAAAGTCGCGTGGACAAGGCAGCTGACACGTACTCCTTTGCCTGTGGTTCTGGAACCTGGTCCTGACGGTAGGGAGATCACTATCACAGGGATGAGGGCCTTACCCTAGGATGGGAGAGCAGAAACCAAAAGGAGCCCAACTGCCTGATGACATCATGGAGCCTTGGCCTCAGCCCTGGGAAGCCTACCTCCAGACCTCTTCTTACCAGACACAAAAATGAACTTCTATCATGTTCAAGCCCTAGCTGTTTGCATTTCCTGGGACAATGCAACTCAATTTCTACATTTACTACAGTGATTGATTCAGGCCAGTTTAATAAGAGTGGAGCATAGAAGTTCTGTCTGATGGTAGTTTTATCTGACACCCTCCCATCATCCAACCCACAACGTGGACAGCTTTGCTGCCAGTGGACCTCTAGAACCATCATGCTCAAAGTGTGGTTTTTGGATTGGCGGCGGCAGCTGGAAATTTATTAGAAATGCAAATTCTCAGCCCCTATCCCCGACCTACTGAATCAGCAATCTATTCTAATAACCCTGCCGGTGATTCTAAGATTCTCAAGTTTGGAAACCACTGATTTATAGAGATCTGCAGAGAAAGGGAGCCAAGCCCCCATCAAATCATGTCTGAACTACGCATCTGGATTTCCTCAGTTATGTAACCCGATAAATACCCTTTCTTTTGTTAGACTATTTTGAGCTGAGTGTTCTGTGACTTGTACCTGATAACACTCCCCAGTTGCAGCCTCATGGTCACTATCCTTACAGGGCACAAAATGCTACCCAGAAATACTCTGTTCCGCGTACATTTGAGAGGCAGAAGTGAGGAGTAATCACGTCAACAACTGCTTCAAGTCAAAAAAGAGACTTGATTAGACGTAAAGCCTTAGCCAGATGAGATTGCCAGAGGATTCATCTAAATATGCCAACTCTTTGCATTCGCTGGGAGGTTGAGAAATGAATTTCTAGTTCAGAAGTGCACAGACACCGCACGTATTCTGTGCTGTTCTGCAGAGCTCATGTTAGTTAAGTATCTGGAGACCCAAAGTCTTGCTTTGCTCCCACCCTCTACGTAGAGCAGGCCTGCTCCCCTCAGCCAAACTAGGACCACCTCTTCTTTCAGGCAGAGCGTGATGCTCACCTGGGTCCACCTTCTCTTTCCCAGACCTCAAATAAGGTCTCTACTGCTCACTCCCTTTTCAGTAGCAGCTGCCCACACGCTCTAAGTGCTGAAATGTTTGATCTCAGGCTCAGTGCTCTGCAGAGGGCAAAGCTGGGCTTCTGGTGACCAGATGAAGCTGGGATGGGAAAATCTGGCTTCTGAAAACTGCCTCATGAATAACAGGAGAAAACTGTTTTCTTGTGGAGTACGGAAACAAGCACACAGCTGGGCACCTGAAAAATCACAGCAAATGACCCTCCCGCCCCTACAGAGTCCTTGCCATGTGCCCATGCCGTGCCAAGCATTTATGTTACCACTTAGGACGGAGATATTAATGTTCCCAGGAGGAAACTGAGGCTCCCAGAACCTAAGTAACTTGCCCAAAGTCACTTGTTTAGTAAGTGGCAGAGCAGACAATTGAACACAGGTATGTTATCCAGAGTCTTCTATGATGGAGGGGATAGAACTCAACCAAATTCAAACTAGCTTAAGCAAAAAAGGAAAACAATGGAGTCCAGCCTACCAGTCCAGTTCAGGCACTGATGGAGCCAGGCGGGCAAAGTCTCTATATATCCCCTGGCTCCCTTTCCTCTGTGCTGGATACTTCTATGTGGAAAGAGGAGGACAGTTTGTCTCTCCTAATAACTGCAGTAAAAATTTAGTTCTACTAGTGTGCCATTTGGCCAAGTTTAAATCATCGTATGCCCAGCCTTGAAGCAGTCACAGTAAGCAGGGAAACAGAGCACTCTGACTTATCAGAGCCGAGTCATGTGACTACCACTAAAAATAGTGCGGTAGGGGGGTGATCAGCATAACCTACCCTGAATCACAGAGACTGGGATTACTTGCAAAACACAGGAGAGATGGTTCCACAACATTAGGGATATAGAGCAAATAACACCTATTATAATCTAGTCCTTGGCTGCCCACCTTTCTTTCCATACAAATACTTTTTTTTGGAATTTATTTATTTGAGAACAAGAGAGAGAGAGAGCAAGGGAGCGCAGCGCACAAGCAGAGAGAGAGGCAGAGGGAGACGGAGAAGCAGGCTCCCCACTGAGCAGGAAGCCAGGATGTGGGGCTCGAGATCCCACGACCTGAGCTCAAGGCAGACACTTAACCAACTGAGCCACCCAGGGGCCCCCATATGAATACTTTTCTAAATGGCCCCAGAACGTATGTATATACTGTATCACTGACATACTTTTGGCTGTAACAGAAAACCTAAACTCAAGTAAACTTGGCTTGAAGAACGTTTGTTGTCTTACATATCCCAGAGAGCTTTTTTTCCCCCTTGGTGGGGGAGGTGGGAGCTTCTGGATTGGCTGGTTCAACAGTCTGTTGTCCAGAGTTGGTAGCTAGGAAAAGGGCAGGACCACAGGAGGGATTTCAGAATAAAAAGCCCCCTTCCTACGGGACAAACCAGTAAGTACTGAAGACTGCCTGGGTGGGGATACTTACAAGGCAATGGCTGCCTTCTGACCCTCCTTTGGGGATCTCTTCACTTGTGGTGGAAAAATAAAGAATGCCAATGGCCCTACAGTCCTCTGTAGAAAAGGACTAAACCTGAGGTTGCTACAGGGGAATGGCCTTGTGGGATGAGTGAGCTTTAGCTGTGTTTTCCAGCCCAAACCCCACTCCCATCCCCTGCCCCAAGAAGGGTGGCTCCCGTGGGATTCTACCACAATCAGCTGTCTGGGATGTAACACCTTCCTGTTTACCCACATGAACTTCTGCCCTGCACTGGTGTGTTCGCTGCTCCACAGACTTGTTTCATCCCCACCTCTGGACTTCTGCCTGGGCCAGTCCCCTGCCCGAATGCTCGGCCCACTCCTTACTCCTGTGACTCATCGTGCTCAGGGCCCGGATCCAGGCCTGCCTCCTCAGCCGAGTCTTCCCCAAGGGCCCCGGCCTTCTTGGGTCACTTTCTATTTTCGACTCCAGGGGGTATTTGTTGTCTGCTTGGGAGCTGATTGTGGTATTTGCCATACAGCTTCCGGCAGGACTTTGTTTATTGCCTTTTCAGGCAAGCTATGCCAGAATTCCCCATTCTGAGGGCAGGGCGGGCAGGGTGGCTTGCCGGACCATGTAAGGCTCTGGATGAGAGGGAGAGTTGGGAGCCGGCCTGAGAACATGTTCCACACGACACCATGATTCTTGTGCTCATAAAACATCCTCAGAGGATAAGCAGCAGCATGTCAGTGAGCGCTTCTCTCTTTGCAAGGGCCCCCACGAGACAAGAAAGCTTTCAACTGCAGACTGTTGGGCACCAGGGACCCTAAAACAGGAGTTGGAGGGAGGGTCTTCCGAAGTGAACTAAGGATATCGGGACTGGGGCCACGGCCGTCCGAGTGGCGGCTCACTCATGCTGTCCATACCCGCCGACCTCACTCCGTCACCATGCTCTCAGTCGTTACGTTCCTGGGGCCCAATCTCCTGTTTTCCTCTCCTCTCGGTCTGGGTCCGTCCCGTGGCATCTGCCTGTGCTGCCTCCACGGACACACACGGCAGACAGATGCTCTCCCCAACCAGCTTTCCGGGAAGAGCCAGTGTGTCAAAGCGGGTGTGCGGGCCACAGGGAGGGCGGAGGAAGAAGAGGGCCAGGGCAAGCGAGGGTGCGGACTTTAACCATGCACACAGGCTTTTCATAAGAACTTTATTTCTCAAAAAGGGGGAAGAATCCAAAGTATTAAAATAACCCTCTAATTTTTGTTTTGGAAGAAAAGGGTAGGATGACAAAATAATTTATATAAAAATTTCAAGCATAATTGCTGTAGACACTTCATCCTGGGACTCGCAGCTCCAGGTTCCAACTGCATCCCGGGTCATGCTGAATCTTCTGGGTCTGGAGAGGCACGAGCATCTGAAATGCTGCTTTATCTTTACTCCACAATAAATATAAAAGGTCAATCTTCCCAGTGGGAATGATTCAGTCCATTTTTGTGACTGTTTCTGATGAGAAGGCTAAAAAGAAGAGCTGCCCCTCTTCTAAATTCCAAACCTTTCCTTTTTGAAGATGAGTGTGAGCAAAAAGAGATGAAATGTGGAAAGACAGATTAGGTGTGATGGGCCCTAGTGCCAACCAAACGTCAGGGGAGACGTTACCTCACTGAGGTGATAAAAAGGTAAAAGCGTCCATGATTTTCCCATTGGCTTTTTTGTGGGGAAGCTGCACCTTTCTGTTTCTATCATGAGGGGAACTGGACTGTGTGAAGCGAAGTCCCTAACTGCAGCAATTAAGCAAAGTCCCCGTTCATAGCGATTATTTTCTAACTATGAAAGAGAAGCATGAACTGGAATATGCACATTAGCCAAGACTGGTGTAGCCCAATGGAGCCCAGAAGCATCTCGGTGCACTTCCCAACAGGCAGGCCCTTCCAGAAGTGGGAGATGAGACCTGGCTCCTCCCCTGAGATTCTTAAATTTAACTGTGAAGCCCTCTTGAATCTTTCCCTGCTCTTCCTGGAATGCTTTCAGTTGGTATTTCTCTGAGGCACCGGGAGGTTCTCGTGAAGATATTTTAAACTTCCATGCTCTGAGAAATCTGAGACCACGTGGTCCTGCCCTCGCAGCAGCCACTTCGTAGTGAGCAGTCCCTCAAGTCCTACCGGGCCCCGTGCGTGGATCCTCGATGTGCTGATGCCCACTTCGGCTCCTGAGGAAAAGCATGGATGAGGATGCGGGTTTTCCCAGCCCTGCTTCCTGTCCACCCACCAGACCCACAGCTCTTCCTTCTCCCCACGTGGCACCCTCTCGTCCTGCCCACTCCTGCTCCATCCTCCCCAGATCAGCTTGGGTTCCACGGTCCCCGTCAATATGTCCTCCGGTCGCTATGAATCATGACAAGCTCCCTTCTTCTAATGAAACACAATGTGTGGGCTCTCCTCTGCACCCTTATCCCAAATGCATTTTGATAATGCTAGGAGTGCTGGCTGATATCTGCTTAGTGTCTAGACTGTGTATCCTAACTTGACATTCAGGCATTTTTTTGAGGTATACAACAATGTCTAGTATTGAGGTTCATCTCCTCAAACATTCTCTAAGTCCCAGAATGGAAGGGCTGGGACATGTTCTCAGTATCCTCCAGAATTCTTAGCACAGAGGCACTCACTAGACAGTTACTGAATACATGAAAAGGGGTCAGTTCATTTTCCTTCCCTCTTGCTCTAAGCCTAGACTTGGGGCATTAGGGGTTTTCCTGGGTCTGTCTGGATGTTCTGCATGGTATATAGTGGAGGCAGGGTTCCCCCTGTCTGTCACAACTTTACTGAGCGTGTACTATGTAAGAGGCACCACGCTGGGCCCTGGGGAGGCAGTGGTGTATAACCTATGCAAGGCCGTGTTTTCTTGGACCGCATACTTCTGTGGGCAAGGCAGTCAAAGAACAGTCCGGCAAATAATTTCATGTGGTGATGGGAGTGCAGGGAAGGGTGCTGGGACAGACTGCGTGCGTCGGGGGGACACCCCACTGGTAGAGTGGTTAGGGAGAGCCTCCCTGAGGAAGGGCCTTTCCTCTGAACCCCGAGCAATGACAAGGATCCGGCCAGCGGAGGGGCAGGTGGAGGGACGCTGCAGGCAGAGACCAGCAGGGCAGAGGCCCAAGTGGGGCCATGCTGGGTAGTAGTGGTTGGCAAGGGGAGTGTGACCACCAGATTCTAATTCTGGTTCGATAGCATAGGGACCACATGACTTTGGGCACATGGCCAAACCATCTCCCAGGCTTCAGTTCATGTGGAAAATGAGAAAAGAACAGAACCCATCATGTAGAACTAAGTGAGACAATGCATGTGATACACTTAGCACAGTGCTGGGAATATGTAAGTGCTCAATAAACACCATCTGTCACTGTTATTAATGCACTTGATAGGAATTTAACTCAGCCAGAGTTTGAGCATTTGCCCTGAGCACATGATGCAAAGACAATGGAGTGGTCTTTTGCTCTTCCCCCATCCTGGACTTTTGCTTGAAAGCTAGGTAACTCAGCCCTTAAAAGTACGCTATTTCTTCTTCAACAACATGAAAGACAAAAATCAATGCAAGGGATGTGACAATTAAATCAAAACCCCAACATAACAAACAGGTAACCAACAGTAAAGAGTCTAATGACTAAGAATAACTGAGTAAAATTCTCTTTAACAACCTTTACTAATTCAGTGAGAACTATTCTCTAGGCAGATCTATTCAAAAGTTCAGAGTTTTAAAATGTCTTAAGTGGTTGAAAGAATTCTCAGATGTGTCATAAATACCTATTGGTGCTCTTTATAATGGTACCCCTGAAAACGAGGGACTGTCTGAAAAATCTCCACACTGGGGAATAGAGATTTTCTTTCTTTCTTTCCTTTTTTTTTTTTTTAAGATTTTACTTTTAAGTAAGCTCTACACCCAACATGGGGCTCAAACTGACAACCCTGAGATCAAGAGTTGTATGCTCCACCTGAGCTAGCCAGGTGCCCCTGGAGATTGTATTTCTAATGATGGAAGGGGAGAAGGGAGGTCTTTCTTTTTTTTTAAGGGTGCTTTTCTGAAGCTTTTTATTTCAAAGGTGTGCTTTAGATATAAACCTTGCACCTCTGGGCTTACCTGTTTGTTTTTGATGCTGCCTATTTAAGCCCAGCATACATATTAAAACCTTCTTTTGTCCTGTCCTCATGGGGAATCCCTCCTCTCAGGCAACCTGGCTTTCTCTTTGAAGAAGTGAGTCTGCAACAGCTCCCGAGGGACCTCAGCACGCACGCCTGTCACGACCTGTGCAGTAGACATGCTGTGCTCTGCCCGTCCTGTAGTGGGAGCAACCCAGGCTCTGGCCCTGTGTAAGTGTGGGTCTGAGAGACAGCTGGGGGGCTTTGGGCAAATTACTTCACTTCTCTGAATCTCAAAGATCTATGGAAAAACAACAACAAGCACCTACCTTAATACACAAAATGCTTAGAGCGCAGGACTTCTCCCGGCCCAAGGTTGCTCTGAGGATTCTCTCTCATCAACTACCCTCCCACAACTCTTCTCTTTTATCTTAATCAAGCATGTAACTTCATGTGTCTCCTCCACCCTCACCATGCTCCTTGGACCACACAGTGATTCACAAAGGGACCTCCTTTTCTCCTGACCAGAATCTTTCTTACCCAGTCCGAAGCGGTAGCCATCAGAGAAGCGGGTGCTAGCGTTCCAGAACACACAGGCACTATCTACGTGCTGGAGAAAGAACTCTGCTGTTTTCTCTGCAGCATAAAGAGAAGACACTGAGTTAGGGCGACCCAGGGAAAATATCCCTCCTTCTAGTCACACACTGGTGGCTGACCAGGGCTGAGCCCAGGCCCCTGAAGAGCTTCCCTACACATTAAACATGCAGACTTGTGAAAAATCTGAAGAGGAAGAAGGCTAACCAGCTTCCTCAGTCCCTGTTATGGAAAGAGTAGTTGCCTGGGAAAGACTGGGTTGGAATCCAAATCTCCCCCTGTAGACATACCCTTGATGCTGCAATGGCCTGACTATATTCTCTCTTTATAAGGCTCTAGAACCAGAATGCCGAAGTCTGAATTCCAATTCCATACCCACTAGCTAGGTGACCTTGGGCAGGTTTATGAACCTCTCTGTGCCTGAGCAAAATGGGGACTGACATTACCTAGCTCACAGGGTTGTGTGGAGGATAAAAAGACTTGACATCCATAGAGCACTCACCCCAGAGCCTAGCACACGTAAGTGCTCAGTAAACGTTAGCTATTATTATTGGTGGTGTTGTGATTCCCCAATAAACCGTCTGCAGGTCCCTGGAGGGGCCATGCTGGCTGCCTGTCCTGCTGGGCCTCCAGTGCCTGACAGCTCGGTGGTTTCTCGGTACGTGTCTGTGCGGTGAATAAATGTGTGTGGAGAGCTGCTTCTGCCCTCAACCTCCTGAGCCTGGGTTTCCTCAGCTGTAAATGGGTTTATTCCAATAGCCTGGAGGGACTGTTGTCCGGATTAAATGGTAATCCCTGTGGCACAGAGTGAGTCATCTCCAGAGTGTAGCTAACCATCTCTTCCCTGCCTCCTCCCCCAGGGCCGCAGTGACAGTACAATGAGGCAGCAGATGGGAGAGCACTCAGTGAACCCACAAACACAACTGATGCCAGGCATTACCATTAGCCCATTCGGACAATGTTTTCCTGCAGCCAGAGGGGCTGAGAGGAGCAGGACCCCATGGAGACCAGGGTGGAAAAGGGCAGGTGCCGTAGGCCTGAGGCACGTGCGCACTGACCATTTTCCGTGACGATGACATCTGTGTGCGAGCTGCCATACTTATGGATGTGGTCGATGGCCTCCTGGACGCTGTCCACCACTTCAATGCACAATTCCAGGTCCCCATACTCAGTTCGTAGGGACTTCACTTCAGAGGGGCTGAAGGTCAGGTAGGAGGCGAACTTGGGGCCTGCGTGAATTTTCACCTGGAACAGAGGAAGTCGAGCGGTGACAATATAAACCTGGCAGCAGGAAGCCAGCTCGCACTTCTTCCTCTAGGACCAAACAGCCGGATGAGCCTGAAGGTGAGGAGCCTGTGGCTGCTGCGGCACGGACGATTAAACCAGCCCTGCCTTCCTTTCAGAAGCAGCCCACGACCCTCCAGGATGCTCCGCTTTTGAAAACACCGACTGGCCACTTGCCGGCCAGGGGCCCTCAGTAAAACTTGAGCAGGGATTTAAGCAGGAAGCCTCTGAATGTTAAGAATGTGCAAGGCATTTAACAGGCTATCGACATAAGCCCTTGACTGCTGGCATCTTGCTGAAATGAACACTTGACTACATAAATCCCATCCCCTGCAGAGGGGACCCAGACATGGACTCACATGGAAAGGGGGAGATGGCTCATATATATTTCTACTCCCTTCCCTCCAGAGAAGTCCTAGGTGTGCTTCAGAGGAAAAGAGTATTTAGCTGGTAGCCACCTCAACCTGCGGTTACCTGTCAGACTTCCAACTTTTGTCAGTCAGGCCCCACCTCGAGGCTCAGCTCAGCAACAGACTCTGGGGCTAATCGTGTTCCTGGCTGGAGGAATTGAAGTTATAACAAGCAGTGTTTGTCCTGTTCTTGTTGTTCCCGAGGCCCTTTTACCTGGGACCCCGCTTCCTCCAGGCCTGGGGTCCAACCATGCTCCTCAGGGACAGGAAACCCATCCCTGAGCCCTGCTCTGGGCAAGTCACCCTGCTGATTTACTTCCTGCAACACAAAAGTGTTACATGAAGTGCACATATTGACTGATTTTGATTTAAAGAATTTCAAGGCAATCTTGATAATAACTAAGGATATCATGGGTTTGTCTGAATCAGGACTGGGAGGTTTATTCCTGGCTGCTAAAGGAAAATTTTCCTCCTGTCTAGTCCAGTCCAGTGTGGTGTTTGGCATACATAGGTGGCCCATCAAATAGGCCAACAGTGCCAAGGAAGGCCCTAAACATGAGTGATCATGTGAGCGAACTCCATTTTAATTTGTGGGGTGCATTTTCATTTTCAAAACAATCCTTTCAGGTTCTCATTGGGACCGTGCCCACCCATCTGTAAGCTGAACGGAGCCTTCCTTTCCAGCTAAAGGATGAAAGCAAAAAGATACACACAGGATCAAAGCAACCAAGGCCAGCAGTCACTTTCTCTAAATGCTGTGCTTGTTTATGTAATTATGAAAGGGTGCCATGACATCAGATGTTAAAGTTTACAATGTGTTCTGCCAGAAAACTTAAGATTGTCCATTTTTGCCTGGAGAGCCTCTATTCTTTTGCAATTAGTAATTTAAGATGGAACATACATTTGTCTGAAACTTACCGGCACTGGTTTTTACAACCTCAACAAAATGGTAATAAAATAATCCAGAGAAAACATTATACAAATTGTTGACTCCCAAATATCATTGTATGAAGTACATTAATACTGGTAATTGAAGACACTGGTGGAGGGGTGGACACATATAAATCTCTGTTTGAAAACATTTCTGCACAATTTTTTCAAATCAAATCCAAACAGGAATGTGTGTTCAGAAACAAACTTTAAACTATGCTGCCTGAATAAGAGGTTCCCAGAAACAGGACTGCCACGTCTTATCTTTGACCTCTCTTAGCACTTACCACATTCTACTTTGTAATACAGCTGAGTATGTGACAAGGCAGGGATGTGACTTACTCTCCGTGTACTTAGCACAGAACTCTGTACACAGTAAATGCTCAAAAATACTGCTTCTTAAATTGCCTTAAATGGTATGGCACTTGCTCCTGGTCTAATCCCACAGGCTTCTAAATCTCAAAATGGAAGACAGGAAGTGACATAGGAGTCCTGGAACTTGTCATACCTGTTCCACTCTCAGCATGTCAATGATCTGGTCAAATAATGGAGTTCTCAGCAGATCTCGGTGGATTAACAGAGTCTCCAAAGCATTACAGGCAGCTGGATATTCACATTTAGAGTCTCGGACTGAAAGAAGGAAGACAAAGAACTGTTTCTAGTAACATGCTCCTGAGCCACACGGGATCTGATAAATATCTTGCCTGCACACAGCAGGGGCCCCATCTGGCTCACCCAGTCTGGTGACTTTATCGACGCTGGCCTCTGAATCCACATACATGTGGCAGATCCCCTCACTGTGCCCCATCACTGGGATTCCCTTAGCAGCTTTCTGGATGTCTCTGACCAGCTGGGAAGAGCCACGTGGAATGATCAGATCTATCATTTTGTCTAGGCGACAAAGATCTTCCACTTCTTCTCTGGTATTCACCTGAAGAGGTACAGAATAAAAACAAAAATAACATCTGACCTCACAAAATACAAAGTAGCAGCACCTGCAAGTGCTACTGACCACTTCTACCCTGGGATGAAACACTTGTGTCAGGACACTAGGGTGATGGCCTTTTTCCCTCCTCTTGATTTTTAATTTCACCCATATGGTCACGTTACTTAAAAAAGAAATACAAATACATATGTACGAGAATTTTCATAGCAACTTTATTCTGTGTAGCCCCGAACCAGAAACAACCCAAAAGTTGGCCAACAGAAGAAAGGATGAAGTGTAGCATATACATATAAATGGAATATCACATGGTTATAAAAAAGAGAAAACAACGGCTGGAGGTAAGTAACATCAACGGATGACCTTCACAGACATAAAGATGAACAAAAAACATACAACACAAAAGAGTGGGGGTACCTGGTGGCTCAGTCGGTTAAGCACCTACCTTCAGCTCAAGTCATGATCTCAGGGATCGAGGCCCTGCATCGGGCTCCCTGCTCAGCAGGGAACCTGCTTCTCCCTCTTCCTCTGCCCCTCCCCCCCCTGCTGTCTATTTCTCTAATAAATAAATAATTAAAAAAACCCTAACAACACAAACGAGTGTATTTTGTATGATTCCATTTATAATGAAGTTCAAGAATAAGCCAAACAGATTGAATGTGAAAGAAGTAAAGAAGTGGCTATGAGGAAGCATACTGATTAGGAAGGGCACAGGGACCTTCTGGGGTGCTGCAAACGTTCTACAGCTGGATATGGCTGGTGGTTACGTATGTGTGCACGTGGATCCATGGAAAAAGTCATAGAGTTGTTCACAAAAGATCTGCATACTTTACTGTACGGATGTGATACAGCAGTAGGAAGAGGGCTGGAAGGAGACCTATCTAATTAAGCTAGGATGTGGTAGAGCTGGGATTTGAATCCCTAAAATTTGTGCCCTTTCCACCCCTAACGTTGCCATAAGAAAAAACCCAATTCTTGTCAGTGAGCATATAATGCAGTGGGTTTATACACACTGTCCCAGCAGCCAGCAGAATCCTGCCATGTTGGAGTAAGTGGGCCTCAATGCAAAAAGAGAAGGCTCTGGAGTTAGCTGAGGTTCAAATCTATACTCTACCACAGAGTGTGGGATTTTAGGTGAGTGACTTTTAGCACTGAGCCTGTTTTTCCCCTAATACTAATGGTATCTTCCCGCTATGGTTGTTTTGAGGACTGAATGAGGCAATAGATGGAAGCTGCCTTGCCTACAGCAGGTGCTCAGTAACCTCTGGCTATTACGGTCTAGTTTAATGACTCCACTTGCTGGTTGAGGAGAGTGAGACGATTGAGCACAATAACAATAGTGATAATAGCATGACCTCATACTCACATGCTGCATAATGGCTTCATGTGTTTCATCTGCCTTGCCCTAAATCACTCTGCCAGTGAGCAGAGCCCTGACCTCATACTCTAGGTGGGTATGCCCCAAGAATGAAGAGCTAACAGGCATTCTTGTAAATCACAGTGCCAGGACACAGCTGTATGCGAGCGGCCTTCCCAAGCCAGTGAAGGCCCACCTGGGCAAAGGAAGCCTCTGGCATCATCCAATGTCAGCAGGTGCACAGGACCTGCCGCTCTTCCAGTCAAGCTTGCTTGTACAAGTGCCTTGGACTTAGGTGACCTAAGCTTTGCTTCAAACACCTGAACACCTGACCTGGCGTTCTGGGCCTGATGTGGCTCATTCCCAAGGACCTACCAGCTGTATGGCCTCTTTGACTCCATGGATTGATAGGGCCTCTTGGGCCAAAAGGTGAAGAATCCGATTGCTGTGTGTGGCCTCCTTCCCTCCTTTGAGTAGCAAGCCGTTACCACTTGCAATAGCCAAGGCTGCCACCTGCAGATCAAAGAGGGGAGCAGTTAGCCAAAGGGAAAAAGCAATCACTGGAACAGTTAGCACTCACTGAGCACGCCTCCTGTGCCAAGCACTGTGCTCATCACTTATAAGGCCTAATCCGTTTAATCCTCCAACACTCCAGTGAATTAAATACTTGTTTCATCCCCTGCTTTGCAGATAAGGACACTGAAGCCCAGAGAAGTTGGTGACTCCCCAAAGACACATAGCTTATAATTGGCAGGGCTAGAAGCCTTGACTCCAGAGCCAAAGCACCCGATCTCAGGAACTAAACTGTATGGCTTGCTCAGCACCATTAGCAAAGTAACCTAAGTGGCCGGCGTCACATGGCCCTGTCCCCACTCTGGCCATGGTGGAGGACAGGCAGATCGGCTGCCTCTGGCTGAAGCTGGGTGGCATCTCCAACTGTAAAATGTACACCTACTCTGGCCCTGTAACTGTTCTGAGAGTTCTAAATGCCTGGTGCTGAGAACCTGGAGAAGACCAGAGCTCCTGCCAGCCCCCAGACAAGCTGTGGCAGAGACTGCTGGGAAAGGAGCACAAACAGGGCGCATAAGATGAGCATGGGAGTCTGACACGCCCTAAAACCAGCTTGTTCATCAAGGACTCCCATACCACCGAGATACTCCAGTGAAAAGCAGGCCACCCAGGAGGAGGGTTAGCTATCCTCTTAGAGCAAAGAGCTAATGACTTGATCATCCAAGGCCTGAAGCTTAACTTTCTGAATGTTTTTGGGATGAATAAAAATCTTCCCATTTTTATAATGTAATAAAAGAAACTACTAAAAACCTTGCCTGAACATGTTAATCTCGATTAGTTCTTAATCCTTTTTTGTTCTTGTTGCTCATGGACCCCTTATAAAATTAATGTAAACCTTCTCTATTTAAATGCACTAGCACACCAGGCTGCATACAACTTTTAGAATACATGGATTCTGTGATGCTAGCCAGAGATAAGATCCCAGGGGAGGAACCTCAGCTGTAGTTGGCTAAAGAAGAATCTTTCTCCATGTGAAGTATCAGCTAGTATGGATGAAAAGGAGCAGAGAAATGTCATGGACCCATTCCTACTAGCACATTAGGGTTCTACAGTTTCCACTGGAGTATCTCTGCAAACAGGAGTGTGGGCAATGGGGACAGTGTGCCAGCACCAGGCAGGGCCTGAGGACAGACCCCGATGGTATGGGAGTCCTTGATGAACAAGCTGGTTTTCGGTTACGTCAGGGAGTATTCACCAGAAAGCATGTCAGACTCCCATGCTCACCCTGTGCCCTACAGTAAAGAGGTGCTGGTTTTTTGTCTGTTGTTTTTAAGTAGAACTTCGGAGACTTTGAGGCTAGTGCAAAGAAAGAGCTGGTATCATCCTGCTGGTCAGTATGGTGGGAAAATGGTCCCAGATTTCTGCAAGAGTGGGTAACCAATGGGGCAACCCTCTAATGCCACCTTGTAAATCAAGGCATGGCTGCTTCAAAAAATCTTTTAACACATGGTTTCTCAGTATCAGACAGTGATATGTCAAATTCCTTAAAGAGGGTTGCATTCTAGTTTCCATGAACTACTGAAAGTTCTTTTTCCTGATTTACCTACAGGAGACCATCTGTGACACTAACAATAAAGGGTCTTTTTCATATAGGCAAAACCGGCTACTAGATGAATTACCTTGCAGGAAGTTAGAAGTGGTCAGAGAACAAAGTGCCCCAGTGAGCTAAGACATGGAAAAGTGCTCCTGCATTGTGCTATGTAAGTTTCATCTAGGCTCCAGTCCCAGCTCCACTCTTTACAAGTGATAGGAATAGTAACTTCTATAAGCTTCAGTTTCTTCAACTGTAAAATGTACATATGAATACCTACTTTGGAATCACTGGAAGAATCAGTAACATAAATGACTTTAAGAACAACCTGAAAAGTCTCAAAAATTATCTTTGGGGGAGGAAAAAAGGTAAGACTTTCTCACCAAAAAAAGAGAAAAAAGGAAACTTTCTTTGGGAGACTTATGTCGAATCCTGAAAACATACTCTTCTCCTACCCCAATGGCAGGCACATACCTGGGGCAGACAGTCAGGACGGGACTCAAAGATGACCAGCAGGACTCCAATCGGGACAGTCACTTGTTCTAGTTCCAAGTTTTTGGCAATTCGGGTTCGGCGCAAAACACGCCCCACGCTATCCTGTGAGGAGGCTGCAATCTGTCGCAGACCGATGGCCAGGCTGTTCAATTTGGATGTGGAGAGGTTCAGGCGTTTCAGCAGAGGGCCTGCAAGTCTCCCTGAAGAGGTGTGAAGAACACAAGATAAAGGAGCAGCTCTGGGCAGGCTGCAGCTGCTTTACTAAATATGCGGCACTGTGTTAGGAACAGACATGAACTTAGGGGGTCTCGAGAAGACAACGACATGCCACTTATACAGCTTCTCTAGGGGGCTTTTGGTAGGGTAGCTCATCATGTAAAGGCACGTACAACAATACCCATTGTGCCGGCAATTTCAGTCCCGAAATCTGTCATGTGCACAAGCAAACTTGCACGTAATGAGGATACTTGTCACAGCATTTTTACAATAGAATCAAATTCAACTTAAAAATTTAGACGATGAGCTACAATGCAGTTATTACAAATAATAGATCTATACATACTGATATGGAAAGCTGTCCAGGATATAGTTTGTGAAAAGGGCAAAACTACAAAAAAACATGCATGGTAAGATCCTGTTTATCAAATTTTGCATATATGCATGTGCACACGGAGATATCTGCTGATGATCTCTATCTTTCTGCACTATTTTAATTTTTTGTAATGACTTATTTTTATAATCAGAAGCAATAAAGATGTTTTCTTTTGAAATAAAAACTTAAATAGAATTACTATAATTTCACATATGGCATATTCTTTAAATTTAAATACAACCATTCGCATGGTGTGATTCTCTCTACACACACACACACACACACACACACACACACATATTCCTAATACACATGCATACACACCAGGAAAATCACCTGGAAACACATACCACAAATCATTACTATCGTTAATGTTGAGTTGAGATGATAAAAAATCTCCCCCCCTTTTTTTCCTTCCCTTTCTTTTTTATAGTCACATCCACCAAGGTAAAATAATAAAAAGTTTTCTACTTAGGAGGGAAGGAACCAATATTATATTAAGAAAAAAAGTTGTATCATCATTTTACCAATTACATCAATCCATTTTCTTCACTTTTCCCTATGTGTTAACAAGTTTTAAACACAGTGTATTAAATGTTGCATTCCAATTTTCCATCTCACAATGCATGTATGTTTTCCATGTTGCCAAAATTGTTGTAATTACTGCTAAATACTCCACTGAGCTAACATAGCTTAATGCACTTAACCAAACCTATGTATTAAACACTGAGGTTTGCAGTCTTCAGGGTGATAAATAACCCTACTCCAAGAATCTTTGCATACAGAGCAGTTTTCTCTTCTTGAAATAGTTTCTTAGGATACATTTCCTGAAATGGACTTACCTAGTCAAAGGGGACCACCATGCTCATGTATACCCAGGACTTTTTTCTTAAGCCACTGTGTGTCCTTATGAATTTCCAGAGAGACATAACTGGGATCAAAAGTCAGAGGTCTGCCAACAACTAGCTGTCTGACCTTTAGCAAAAGCTTTAACCTTAGTGGATCTTAATTCTTTTACTTTTAAACAACTGGGTAAGATTATCATCAAAGATTTCTTCCATTTCTGAAAATCTATTTTATGACTTTCCAATATGGCAAAAATTCAAAAGACCAGATGTATACTCTAAAGGAAGTTCCAAAGCAATAGCTACAAAATATTTTAAGAAATCAAAGTAATGTTGATGAACCTTCAAGGTTTCTTTGAAGGGAACACCACTAATCTGGATGTTTAATTTAAGGCACATTTATTCAAGAGAAAAGGAAATTCAAAACCCCATAAAATCATCCCCCAATTTTAGGGTGGAGATACAGAGAATTAGGAAGGAGAGAAAGACTGAGGGCTGACTTGACTCTCTACATATTTAGCTATCTGCAATGTGAGTTCGGCCGTATCACTCACTCTACCATCTGCACCTTAGGGCATTTATGGATGGCATCTGTTGCTAACTCTGGGCAGCCTATGCACTGATTAATTAACTACGAGATATGCTATCTTTCATCACAGGCCCCACAAACTACTTCCACAACAATTTTATATGCACAGTCCATATGGGTTTGAATCCTGGATCTGTCACTGGCCATATGGTTTTAGGCATATGACAACTTGTTTGTGCTTCAGTTTCCTCCTCTATAAAATAGGGATAATAAATAGTAACTAACTCAAAGGTCCCATGCTATAAAGATAAAATGATATCCTGTCTGTAAAGCCTTTAGCACAATGCCTGGCAACATGGAAAGGCCTCAGTAAGTGTTAGCTGCTATTAGTGGAATGTCTAAAGTGAAGCGGTCCTCAGTCTTTCTTTTTTGTCCTGAAACTGCCATAGAATACATGGCTCATGACCTTGGGTACAGAAAAAGCCCTTTGGAGGGTATCTGGGAAAGGAGCTGGAGATGGTATGTATAAACTGAAAAAGCCCAATGAATGCTAGCAAGCAACTCTTAATAAAAATGATGTATGATGTATAATTTCTTCTATAACAATCTTGTCTTTCAGCAGACTATAAGAACTATTAGTAAAACAAAGAACAAAAACCAAAACGAAATCCTCCATAACATTGACTCCGAATCACTTGGTCTTTACCCTCTGCCTCCTCCAAGTCTTTTTTGTTGGCTAACAGGATCTCATCACGTTGGTCCGTCAACAGATCAGCCAGATGATGGATAATCTCTGCTCTCTAGGAAGAAAGGTAAAACATTAAACAAACAAGCAAACACATTAATCCAAGAAGAACGCACAGCATATTTTTAAACCTACTCCTCTGAATGAGCCAGGCCTTGCTCCTAAATTCAAGGTCACCATTGACTGAAATCTCCTTACCTCCTATCATTCATTCTCCACCTCGGCTCTCCTCATTTTTCCCTTCCTCTCTCACTACTAATCTTCCTGATGAATGACAGACACAATCTGTTCCCAAGAAAGGGGCCAGCATTTTGAATCAGCATGATATATCCATCTCCGCATACTCAAATCACTGGCTGTATAGTTTATTTCCCAGGTAAGTTTTCTTTTACACAATTGTTTATTTAACGAATTCCGCCAAAGAGAGAAAACCCAGTCCTGGATGCCTGAAGAGACCCCAATCCTTACCCACCTAGATTAAGAAGTGTGGCAAATGAGTGTGATTACTGAAGGAGCAGAAGGAAGTGGTTTAAGAGACCAGCTAAGCTCTTCCTTTGCTTCCCTTTCTCTACTTGTAGTTATTTTAAATTCTCTTCTCAGGCCAAAGTGCTCCCTTGAAGAACCTAAATACACTCACAAATCCATCCTTAACAACACAAGCCTTGAGAAGCCAATCCCCAGCTTCCACCTGACTGCCTTGCATTTCCAGACTCATCGTGTCTGCCAATTCACTGTGGGCAGGACCCTGACTAGAGGGCAGGCTCCTGAGCTTGCATCTAATAGGTAAGTTAGGTGATTCAGATGGGTTAGGACAAGCAGTTTTTCTCCATTTCCATGCCCGGGATGTGGCAGGATTAGGGAGCCTCCTTGGTCTCATCATTTCCATGATGTTTTTGATCAAAACATCATAGTGATGAAAAGCAACCTTAGGCCTCAGGCTACAAAAGACAAAAGGGAAAATAAAATTTGGAAAAAGAACAAAGGCAGAACAAATCTGAATCACACCTGTAACTAGAATAACTCTGTGGGGCCATGAGGAACGAAAGGGGAGACAGGCTTGACTGTGCACTAAACCTTACAGAACGACTCACTCTGAAAACCAACAAAACTATTAGCTAGGGTTATTACCTGCTCAGGTTCCAAAGTGGCCAACATCCTTCCTCCTGATCGAGCCATTTCTCCCTGCTGCTCAACGGTAGGACCTGTAAGAATATTTACAAACATCAGATCATGGACAGCTACCCCAGCATGTGCACAGAACAAATGCTCAGTATCTTGGTATGCTTGTTTCCCAGAGAATCACTTGGACCAATAAAATGGCAAAAGAATATACTACATTAACTCAGGCATAAATATAAGAAACGTCTATATTTCTAAAGAGGACAACATAATTTACATCTTGTAGAGTTCTTTCAATTCCACTTTGGTTTATATTCTCTAATGTGTTTGCGTTTCTGAATGTAAATTATATGGCAATTCTCTTTTTGTGAACAATTGAGAGTACATATCATATCTTATGCACCTTTGCATCTCTAGGCATCCAGCATGGGCCTAGCAAATGTTTCTGAAGAAAATGGATGCTTATATTCTTTAAATTAGTGGTTTTAGAGAAAACAGGAAGCCTAGTTGGGCAGGTTAGCTAAATTTTACAGAAGCAAAGCAAAATCCAATTTTACAAAGAGTGTTTGAAACAATACCAGAATTCAGGATATCAACACATTGATTTTGTGATCTCTATTCCTAGAGATGAGCTCAGTCTTCAGTCTCATCTAGGCCATGGGGTGGCCACCTATCATCCACAGACCATGGGACTCTATGAAGAACTACTTACCTGCAGGCTTTACTTCGGAAAAGAAGGTGCCAACTTTCTTTCCCTCCACAATGTCTGTGATGACATGCCCAGACACCTTTGGGTGGGTTCCGTTGGCAATAACCACAGAAGTCCCACCTTGCAAAGCCCAGAGGGCCGCTTTCACCTAATAGGAGAGGTTAGATTCAGACCTTTGCAGGGTCTAGTCATCCACACTTTGAAGTTGCAAAAACAGAGAATACAATGTAATATTGAGCAATCAAATGTTTCCAACAGCTCAGAAGCTCTGAAAACACACTCAGCCCGTGCCCTCTTTCCAGCCCAACTTCAGCGTGTGCTGCCTAACAATGAGCCAATCTGCCCTTTGTGCTCAGTATTCTAAGACTCTCTAGTACTGGGACTCATAACTTCTACATTTGACTTACTGTACCTCAACTTAGTGTCCAGTCTGGTGTTTGGTCTGACCAGAGTCTGATCCTGAGTTCTTTTAGCCTTTGCTTGCATATCTCTTTTGTATGTCTCTGCCATTGCCACATGATGCTGTATCTTAAGGGTATCACTTCTTAGAATAATGAGAGGGAAGAATTTCTCAAAGATTTCATAAGAAATACTGGAGCTGGGGCACCTGGCTGCCTCAGTCAGTGGAGTGTGCAACTCTTGATCTCAGGGTTGTGAGTTTAAGCCCCATGTTAGGTGTAGAGATTACTTAAAAAAAACTTTTGAGCTGATAACATTAGAGGATTTATGAATTATTAAAAATATATAGACCCTGCCCTTCACAAGTTTACAGCATGAATGCACCATGTAATCTTAGTAAAGAGAATACATACACAGACACGACTAAACATAGGTAAACAATATGCATTAAACCCATATTTAGACGTGCACATTTAAGTACGTATGTGCTTAGTATCATAACCATTAGTCCCCAAACACTCACAAAGTAAAAAGGGTAAAATACTGTTTGGTTTTATATCTGTTATAGGCAGTAAGAGCATCAAACCCTTACCTTGGCTTCCATGCCACCCATTCCTACTCTTGACTTGGTTCCAAAGGTCACAGACTGCTGATCTCCAGGATAAAATATATCAATGAGCTTTGCATCATCTGACCCTGGAGGACTGTCAAAAAGACCTAAAAAGCAGACAGGAGTCAGTAATGTTGGTGTAATGGAAGTGAGTGTCCCCTAATACAGATGCCCTGGGCACCTGCCAACCACTCTGTACGTGACTGATGAAATGAATTCTGTGTTCTACCAGCTCTAACCAGAAAAGGGAAGAAGGGATCTGTACAGTCTACCCATGCTGAAAATCAGCAACAGGAGGACTCTCCTTACATACTTTTATAACCTGGCTTAATGAATGAATGCTTGCCAGCATCATGGCATGACCATATCCTTGGCACAAAACTTACCAGCCCTGCCCATTGTCTACTGGGAAGCTGTCCTCACTTCTGCCACTGCTACTTATGATGCTGAATTAAGGGAGTAACCGAAAAGGACGAGTAGCCACTGCAGAAAACACACAGCAGCTGTATACTATAATGTGATTATCTCCAAGTGGGATGAAATGGGAGACAGGTTTTCATTAACTCTCACAGCATCCTCTGAAACAGCCACTGACTACACTCTCCATATTATGGGTAAGCCAATGTGAAGGTTAGGTTGAGTCAGCAGAAGAGCACACGACTCTCAGTATTCAGTCTGGATTTATCACCACAAAGCATATGTCCCTTTTATAACTGAATAGAATAACATAAAATATGAATTACATGAAATGTTATATGCATACAATCCATGATTAAAAATCTTCACAATTTCACTTGTAAAAAGAGCAAGTTGGAGGCTTGGAAAGAAAAGTCATGGGTCTGTGAAAATGGAATCACTTTAAGGCCTTAGTGGGACACAGAGAGGAACTGCCCAGGGTTGGGGACTGGCTCAAGGACATCTAGGCAGTGATGTTTTTAAGTTACTGCTTTTCCTGTGTGAAAATACAGCCTTCTCTGCTTCATTATTCCAAATCTCTAACACAACCCTGCTATAAACGTCCTCTCTAGGAGAAAGGAATCAGAGGAGTGAGGAAAACGGTGTCCGGTATAGAATGAAGCAGGGCTAACCATGGCAGCAGTTACAGGGAGAGAAAAACCACCTCTCACAACCTCTGTCCACCATAGCCCAGCACTCCACAGCTCCTGGATTCAGGGCTGGAGTCTTCTCAGAAGGCACTATGCTATGAGATCACAAACTTGGATTGTGAGGCTGTTTTGGTTTCATACAAAAACAGCATGGGCAAGGTTGTACAATTCTAAGCCAGACCTCCAGAGACACTGAGGAGCGCCTAGCATTCTGATATTCTGCCTACTCCTCTTTTTCCCTTATGGCAGCTTCTCAAACCCATCAAGAGCATATTTAAAATTCTAAAATTGTGCTAAAAATCAACATTCAGTGGATAACTAATCAGGGTTAATAGCCCAAGCCTATTTTATGTACATGAATGTTCATAGCAGGGTTAGTTATAATAGCTCAAATGTCTACCAAATGATGAATGGGCAACTAAAATGCGGTATATCTACAGAGTGGAATATTATTTGGCAATAACAAGAAAAGTACTGATATATGCTATCACATTGATGACCAATTTTGGTGTCTGAGGCTGCATTAAAAATGTTTACTAGAGTCTAGTTCAAATTGGGCTTTATATATTGATCTTTCAAACTCATGTCCTTTACCTTGCCAGGCAGCCTAGAAGAGAGGGAAGAGTATAGATTTTTAAACTGAACAGTTTTAGTTTTAAAATCGGCTTCTGCTAAGTACTATGTGACTTTGGACATACCATTTAACTGGTATGAACTTAATTTTTAATTTCTTCATCTGAATAGCAGAGCTAACCTATCTACTTTGCAAGATTGCTATAAGGATTCAAAAAATTGACATTTATAAAGCACCTAGCACAGTATTTGTGCATAGTAGAAATTTAATAAATATCTGCTGATTAACTGAAAAGCCTTCTTCTCTGGGGTGCCTGGGTGGCTCAGTTGGTTAAGCGACTGCCTTCGGCTCAGGTCATGATCCTGGAGTCCCGGGATCGAGTCCCGCATCGGGCTCCCTGCTCGGCGGGAAGCCTGCTTCTCCCTCTCCCACTCCCCCTTCTTGTGTTCCCTCTCTCGCTGTGTCTTTCTCTGTCAAATAAATAAAATCTTTAAAAAAAAAAAAAAAGAAAAGCCTTCTTCTCTAGAGTAGCTCACTCTTATCCCAACCTAGCTGTTCCTGTGCTGAGATTTCAAATTTACAGTGGATAAACATGGTACCAAGACTTCTTGCAGGTAAAGAAACTGATACATATGTATGATATATCAGACTTCCCATATGGGCAGAAGACAGCTCAATCAATCTATATCTGCCCCTGCCTCCACTAGGTAGCTCCCTGCTCTTAATCTTACACCACGGGTGTGTAAATGGAAAACAAGTCCTGCCAAAGGAGCCTGCCTTGGGTGTGGGCTGGGAACAAAATAGGTTTTTCTGATCTCCTGGGAATGTAATGGGGGCCTTTTGGGATCCTGTTAGGTTTGGCCTATTTTAGACACAGTTACCATATCCCTTATGGGTCAAAATGTAAAATGGGAACAGCTTAAGAGAGTGAGAAGAGTGAACGAAGAGGGACCCCTCTGAGGAAGGCAAAAGCAGGGAAGAATAGATTAACATATAGGACCATGGTGGCCACATAGCCTGGACTTCTGCAATGTGGCTCCAATTTAGTATCATCGGTCTCATGATTTACATTAAAAACTGAATGATCAAAACCACAATGAAATAGCACTTCACTCGAATGGCTATCAGCGAAAAGGCAGATTATAAGAGGTAAGTGTCGGCAAGGATGTGGAGAAACTAGAACCCTCATACAGAGTTGACAGGGATGTAAAATGATGCAGCTGCTTTGGAAACCAGTCTGGCACTTCTTCAAAAGGCTAAACATACATAGAATTACCAAATGATCCAGCAATTCTACACCTAGGTAAAACAAAAACATGTTTGCACAAAAATGTGGACATGAATGTTAGAGCAGCATAAGTCTATCCCCTGATGAACGGGTAAACACAATGTGGTACGTGTGCACAATGGAGTAGTAGTTGGCAATAAAAAGAAAAGGAGTACTGACAGATGCTGTAACGTCCATCAATGAACCTTAAAAACATGATGCTAAATGAAAGAAAGAGGTTTCTTTCATTTAGCACACATATTGTGTGATTCCACTTTGAAAGAACGTCCAGAACAGGCAACTCCATAGAGACCGAAAGAAGACGAGAGGTTGCCTGGGGCTGGAGAGTGGAAGTGAGGAGTGATCGCTAATGGGTATGGGGTTTCCTACTGGGGTGATAAAAATGTTCTAAAATTGTTGTCAGGGTTGAGCAACTGTATGAATATACTAAAAATCAATGAACTGAATTATAAATCTTAAATAGGTGAGCTGTATGGTACTTGAATTATATCTGTATGAGGCTGTTCTAAGAAAACAAACCTGAAATGCCTGGAAATGACAACATTTTAGCATTCAAACTGCATCTCCCAGATTCCCTCACCTTCTTTTGAGCCATAAAATCCCTTTGTTAGACCATATGGATCAGAAAATAATGGTCCATAGTAAAAAAAAAAAAAAAATCAAAAGGACTCAAACAAAGAGGGGAATTCATGTGCTCACCCATTTAGTATTTAAAGCAAAGGTTAGATAAAAGGAAAGGGCATTACTTTGTACCTTCTACATCTGAAAGAACAATCAGGAGGTCAGTTTTCATTTCCACAGCCAGACGCGCAGCCAGACTATCATTATCTTTAACACTAATAACCTAGAATGCAGGTAAAAAGTCAAAAGTGAGTGAACTAGGCAGTTAAAGGTGTTCACAGCATTCTGCTAGGTTCTGGCAGGCAAAATTAATGACTGAGTGCATGGATGACAGCTTTTATAGGCCCCTTCTGTCTGCAAAACACTGTGCCTACTGGCTACCCCATTTCCAAACACGCACCCTTCACTCCACTGCCACGCCCAAGCCATGCTCACAGCACCACCTGAAATCACTGTAGCACCTCACCCTGTTCAATGAGACCCCCCTGACTTCAGAGGAGCTTATGCAGCCACTGCTCCGTGAGGCCAGCTTCTGTCCCAATTTCTCCATCTTGTTTATGCCAAACTTCCGGTGTTAGTACATGCAGCATAGTATTAGTCTCCAGCATGCTCAACCCTTAGGAATACTTTACCCACATTTACCCCCTGGAGATCACTATTGGGCTCAGCTGGGGGCACGACAGCATCATTTGTGTTGACAATGGGGACGATGTTCATTCGGAGGAGCTCATGAAGTGTCCCATTAAGGTTCCGGCGCTTCTGCTCGTCGTGGAAATCCAAGTTGGTCACCAAAATCTATAAGTTATTAAATGGATTGAAAATGCAGAAGGGAGGGAAATTATGAACATCACAGCAACAACATACAAAAGATGCTAAGAAGAGAGGAGTTAAACTCTAGGTTTCTGGATCCCATACAGATCGGAATGGAACACACATCTCTGGATACTTACCTAATTCATTTAGAGATGGGAAAAAAATGCATCACTTGGAATATTTAAGGATGCTCAAGGCTTCTTGTAAAAGTACTTTAATTCTCAAAGAGCTACTAAATCTCTTCTATTTACAGAATTAAGAAAATGAATGTATGAACTTTAGAGAGATACACTTTGGAGGAAGTGATGGCCATCCATTAATTTCTAAAATATCTCTGTATCCTAGCATTGGATTCAGGGGCTAGCCACAGTAGGCACTGAAACATGAGGTGCGTGAGCGAAAGAAGTTTGTCCTGCCCAGAGAAGTGTAGGAGACAAAACGGAAGAGGGCTGTGCTGTCCCCATGGCTCTGGTCAGCAAAGACTGTCTGAGCGTGTGGGATTGGTCTGAGAGGTTTATGAAGGCGAGTCTTCAGTCAGAAACTCAAAGAAGGGCTAGACATAACTTAGTTCAGGGGAGGCGATGAGCATAAGCTACTCAAAGGTCCAGGGGAGAGCTGGATGTGGGGGTGGGCAGACAGCTCCACTTCCTTGTTTAAATCAGAGTATTAGGCAATGGTTAGCAGAAGGTAACTGAGGATAGCAAGAAACTAATGGTAATAAGCCCTGAAGCTCATGAATAAATGTTTCAATGAAATCTCTCTGATGTTTAAGGAAAAAGGTTCTTGCAATGTGGCTGAAGTAGGAAAGGCGGCAGGCAGACGGTCAAGAAAGAAGGTACCCAGACAGTGAAAGTAGGCATAGTAAAGCACTGAGGGTCTGGTTATGGTAACTGAGAAGATAACAGCAGCCTTAATGATACACAAAATGGAGGTAAGGAAGACAACATGATAACACAACTAAGGGAAATAATCTACTCATAAATTGGGAAAAAATTTATTCAGTACTTCAGAAATGTCAGGCCCATATGAGCTGCTGAGATAGAGAATAAAACTGTTGATGGTTTGGGGAAGGTGGAATGGGGCACATTTTTTGTAAGGCTAGATCACAAACTCTTTTTCAGGAAAGTCAGTCCTGTAGGAAACAGGACCAGGTCAAAGGCAAACATATAGATTCTAGCCATGGGGGGTGAAAGGTCAAATGATAAAATAAACATGTGTGTAGGATAGGCAAGCAGGAGGTATTAAGGTCCAGTGAAAATACCTGTTGCTCAAACAGTTTAACAAAGAAGTAGAAGACAAGAGCCCTAAGAGAGAAGTGGAGAAGGGCAGTCTGTTAGGATGCAAATCAATTTCATTTTTATGAAGAAAAAATAAGCTGCATTACTCGTTTAAGTCTTTAACCTGACAAACAACTTGGTGGAGATTTCCAAAAGCCACTGATAACTGTCTTTATTTTTTTTAAGATTTTATTAATTTGGGGCACCTGGGTGGCTGAGTCGTTAAGCATCTCCCTTCAGCTCAGGTCATGATCCCAGGATCCTGGGATCGAGCCCCGCATTGGGCTCCCTGCTCAGCGGGAAGCCTGCTTCTCCCTCTCCCACTCGCCCTGCTTGTGTTCCCTCTTTTGCTGTGTCTCTGTCAAATAAATAAATAAAATCTTTAAAAAAAAAGATTTTATTAATTTATTTTTAGAGGAGAGAGAGAGCATGCGCGTGCACACAAGCGGGGGGGGGGGGCGGGGAGGGAGAGACTCCCAAGCAGACTCTGCTAAGTGTGGAGCCCGATGCAGGGCTCAATCCCATGACCCCAAGATCATGACCTGAGCTGAAATGAAGAGTCGGATGCTCAACCGGCTGAGCATCCAGGTGCCCCTGATAATAATCTTTAAAACAGGATTACTAAAGACAAAAAGGAACCACAGGAAAAGGTACAAAGGGCAAAGATCAAAGATTTCTTGCAGATAAGATCCTAGGGAAGGCAAACGTGTGAGATGGACCCATGGATGGATGCCTGTTGCAAACTGGAGGGGATAGAGCTCTTTCACGTCAATATTAATGGAAGCCATGGCTGATGTGCAGCGACTTTCAATGCTACTTTCATTAAAACCAACCAACCAAAAAAAAAAAAAAAAACCCTCAAAAAACATCATACCCAGGAAAAAACAAAAGTATAGTTACTAGACCTAAGTTTCCTCATCTGGTTCCAGATACTTTTAAAAAAATTAAAGGCTGAAATTGGAATTGGATTGTGGAGGAGAGCTGATAATAGTGGCTGACAGAAATTGAGATTTCTATTATATTTATGCTAACAGAAAAAAAATCTGAGTGGGGTCCCCAGCTACAGACAACAGGTGGACAAGTCCATGCCTTTCTGCTGCAGTTCACCTACTCAAGGACACTTTGGAACAATACCACAACGTCACTGTGGATAACACTGTGAGAATTATGAAGAAACAGAAAAAGCAGTAGGAAATGAAAGACCAAAATCTGAAAGGATGTATACATAACAACATCAAATATGTAAAATAACATCTGTGTAAATGGTAGGATCAGGAACAGCAAACGAGTTGGAAGACAATAACTTGGGGAATTCAATTTTTTTCAACTATTTTGTGAAATGACTTAGTTGTCTTGTGATATTTACGTGTTTCTAGTGTGTAGTTGTATTGATGATCAAAGATACAATTGAAAAAATAATTCTGGAAATTTAGGTAAAAAACAATGTGGAAAGAAAGTTCTAGAACATTCAGGGGCAACCACTAAAAATGTACAAGTTTCATAAGGCCTGGAACCATGGTTGATTTGTTTATCACAGCATCTCCAATGACTAACATACTTCTTGGTATACCATAAGTGCTCAATAAATATTTGCTGAATGAATGAAAACCAATGATAAGCACTCCTCTCTTTTCAATGCTTGGTAGAAATTTATTATATAAGGCAACCAGGTACAAAGAGAAGCAAGCTGCCTGAGGTCAAAGAAGACAATGAAATAAAGATATCTAACTTTCCTGGGGTGCCTGGGTGGCTCAGTTGTTAAGCGTCTGCCTTCGGCTCAGGTCATGATCCTGGGGTCCTGCGATCGAGCCCCGCATCGGGTTCCCCACTCCGCGGGAAGCCTGCTTCTCCCTCTCCCACTCCCCCTGCTTGTGTTCCCTCTCTCACTGTGTCTTTCTCTGTCAAATAAATAAATAATATCTTAAAAAAAAAAAGATATCTAACTTCCCTGTCTTCAGGAGAAGGATAAACACTTAAAGTAGTAGCCATAACAGTTACTAGCACAATACCAAGTGCTAATAATTACTGGAAATAACGCTACATTAAATGCTTTTCCTATATTTTCTCACTGACTTCTTCCGAAAACCCTCTCAAGTAGGCACTGATATTATCTTCTTTTTTCAGATGAGGAGACTGAGGCACAAAAAGGTTAGACCTAAAGACTTTCTCCAAATTTCCCAGCTAGCAAGTGGCGAAGTTAAGGCAGTCTAGCTCTAGAGCCTTGCTCATCACACGTCTGCTCCACGGGAACCACCTTCACAGGTCCCACACCTCTCTGCAATGGCGAGCCTCTCACCTGGGCAGCACAGATACTGTACTGGGTAAACATGGCCTCATACAAGGCCATCAGTCCACTCTGTCCGGCGGCTGCGCAGGCTCGTGCTTCTAAGACTGGAATTGCCTATAACACACAAATAGATATGGTGTGGTTGGGAGTGAGGGAAAGAGGCCTGCTGACCAGTTACAGGGGCTGGGGAAGCAGCACTCACCATCTCTTTCAGCTGGTTCTGCCCCGAGTGCAGGGCCTGCCGGACGCTCTGAGACAGAAGGATCTCATGGCGCAAGCGCTGCTTGCCAAAGGCTACGGCTCCACTGGTCACCAGCATCATCTCTCGGCCTTGATTCTGGAGCACTGACACCTGACATTGAGGAGGGAAAAGGCATGAGTCACTGTATCATCTCTTTCCTCTCTTCACAAGAGACTCAGGTAGGGTAGATAACTGAGTGGATCCCAAATGCCGGTTTATGGATCAGCACTAGGCTGGCTCTGGAAGAATCACCCAGGTTGTCTGGTAAAAATACAGATTCCTACATGCTACTCAAATCTGATAAACAGAGAATAGACAGAGATCAGAATTTTGAATAAGGGGATTCTGGTGTGCAGCTTTGACATCCACGGCACTTGATGGTATCCATGGGAGTCTATAATGCAGAAGGTCTAGCAGTTCCAGAAAAAGAAGTCTGGAGCTAAGAACTGCAATGTAAATTTAGCAGATGGCTTCTCAGGTTCTAAGGTATGATGTGGAAGATTGAGGCTCTTTCTGAGTTATACTGATCCCTATGGGTCACTTTAGCTAGACCAAGGACAAATGCTGACCCTGTTCTGCTCTGTCTGCCCAGATACAGCTGTGGTCACTTTGTTCCCTACTTTGGACAGATCTACATTGGAAGAATCAAAGATTCAAGCTGCAAATAGAGTCCATATTCCTAATATGTCCATTCCTCCTGATGTTTGAGCCCCAGAAGCTGGCTCATTCAGAGGAGCATGCGACTCCTGATCTCGGGTTGTGAGTTCGAGCCCTATGCTGGGTATAGAGATTATTTAAAATGAATGAATGAATGAATGAATGAATGAATAAATAAATAACTTACTTTAAAAAATAGAAACAAATGTACCACGGAAAAAAAAAGAAAATTTCATACTTAACCACAGTGCTAAGAATAGTATTATAAATCGCCATGTACCCAACACCCAGCTTCAACGACTATCTCTCATGCCAATTTCCCAGTCTCTAGTACTGCCTATACAGTAGCCCTGCCATTATTTTAATACAAATCCCAGTCCCCGGACATATTATTTCATCTATAAATAGTTCAGCAGTAATTGCTAAAAGACAGAATATATATGCATACATCCAAAAACCTAAAACATTTCAATAACTCCTTAACATAAAAGATCTAATCAGTTATAACACTGCTCCAATTTTTTCAGCTTGCCAAATGACAGTGACCGAGGGGTCCAAAGATGGGAAAGTCAAATCAGAGTGTAGTTATTCTTGAGGCCTCCTCAGAGAGAGCTGGGACTCAGCCTGGGCTTCCAGGACTGAGAGGATTTGCAACTGCTGCTAAGTACACGGTGTGAATGGTGCCCCTGGAGTTGTGCAACCAAGGGGTTCTGAGGAAGAGGAGGCTCTAAGAGTGAATTCCAGGTGGGGGACAAGGAAAGGAATGAGTATGACATGCTGGTGGGCCAGGGAGGAAGTAAGCTTGAAAGCAGTAGTGGTGGTCTCACCAGGGAGAATGAGAAATAAAGTAGGTCATTCCCTGAGGCAGTTACATGTCAGTGAAGTCTCTGTCTTTTATAAATATCAGCAGAGTCAAATCTCACCTGCACCTGGTTTTGTAAATAAAGTTTTACTTGAACACAGCTATGCCCATTCATTTACATATTGTCTATGGTTACTTTTGTGCTACAATGGTAGAGACAAGTAGCTGAGACAGAGACCATCTGGCCTACAAAGCCTAAAGTATTTACTATTTGGCCTTTCATAAAAAAAAAAAGTTTACTGATACCTGCTCTTGGCAAAGATAGGTAGTGGGATCTGTAATATGATGTTTAAAGTCTAAAACTCCCATGTCACCCCTTAAGGTCAGTTTCTTTACTGATAGTCTACAGTCAACCTTGCTTGCTCGCATAGCCAGTGGGGCATAAAATTCCCACTGGAAACTTCTGCTTTGAGCCCTTCCAAAGGTAAGATTCCCTGCACAGATCTCTTAGTAATTCAGTCTCGAGACAGACTGTGGTCCCTGTGCAAATAAAAACATTGGAGTGCTTGTGCATACATGTCTCTCAGATGCCCAATGCCTGCTTGCACTCTCTCTCTTGCTGCCTGGTATCCTCTGCCTTTAAATGGAAGTCTTATATGGGTATTCTCTGTGGAGTCTGCTGAATCCTTCCAAATATCTGAACTTGGAAAATCTTTGCAATGATAGCTCATATTTATTTCAATATTACTGGCCTAATTAAAAAAGGAAAAGCCTAGCAAAACAGGAACAAAAAAAGCTCAATATTCACAAACATCCATCTGGGTACTCAACCTTGGGTGCTCAACTCAACATACCAGTCACCTGGGGAACTTTAAAAATCCAGGTGCTTGAGCCCCATCCCAGAGACTGAGTGTGAAGCCTAGGAATCTCTACGCCCCTCCAGACAATTTTAATGTGTAGCCAGGATTAAGAATCACTGACATATACAGCGCCTTATCACTAAGAAGCCTGAGGGATGAACTGCATGAAATCAACTTTACTCCTTGACATCCCCTTTGCTTGCCCTGGGATGCTGGGTCCACTTGTACCTTTACTGGAAAGGTAATTTTCAGATTGGGTTACATCTACTGTACTCAAATTATTTTTACGAGCTGATAAACCTGAACTGATGGTTAGGATGGGTTAGGGATAAAATGAGGGTTGGAAAAAAAACCAAACAAACCTGAACTGATGGCTTAAAAACTCCATATTATTTTTGTTCACCAGAATCTTCCATCTTGGCAATTACCTGCTCAACAATAGATGCGAGGCGCCCCAGGGCAAGGCCACACTCATCCCCCCGGGTTACTACAGCACTTCCGAGTTTCACCACGATTCTCTTGGCATGCTTCAGCTCACTGCGGTGGGCAAAAGACTTGCCATGTGTACGATTGAGGGGTACAGTGATAAAGGGGATGTTGCTCCAAGAACGAACATGTCTGATGGCTGAAGGCTGGACACGATCTGTAGCTCCCAAAGTCAAATGCAAGAAAAAAGAGAAATATTTAATATAAATTTCTCATTAAAAAGATACACATACAATATTAACCAGTTTAGCCAAAAAATAGTTTTATCATTCTTAACTGACTAAAACCAGTAAATCAAAAGCCAGTATATCCAGCATGTTCTTATTCTAATATTACACCCAGTACACAGGTCCCAGATACACTCAAACACTGTGAAGAGTTTAAACACAACAATCTTTCCTCAAGACAAGTTGGCAAAATATATCAAAAGTCTTAAAAATGTTCACATCTTTTGATCCAGTAATTCTTTGTTCGGAAATTTATTCTAAAAAACTAATTAGAGATGGAAACAAAAAGATTTATCAGAAGGCTGTTCATCAGTGTTATTTGTAACAGGAAAAATCACAAGCAGAGTAAACATCCAAAAAAGGCAGGATTAATTAACTTTTTCATAATTTTTAATAACAGGAAAATGCTCATGAAGTTTCCTATGTGTCTAAATGCACAGAAAAAAGATGAAAATAAATCAAAATGTTAATGTTTTATTTTGATGGAATCACAAGTGATTTCAATTTTCTTCCTTATTCTTGTCTATGTCTTCCAAATTTAAGCAATAGAAATACACTGCTTTTATCATCAAAAAAAATGTGTGCTTTTAAAGAAACCACACCACTATAAAAAGAGAGTGAGCCTGACTAGCAAAGACAATAAACAGCGAAGTAATTGGTATGAGTAATAAAAAATCATGACTAATCTACCTACAAATTTTCTCTCTGCCATGGTAGCATGATTCCAGATGTCTGTTAACAATGGTTAAAAAAAATGGGATAGCTTTCTGAAGGACAAGGAATGTTGGAGTCAGATATTTTCAATCCTTCTGGATATCTGCCTCTAAGCAATCCTTTCCTGATTCTTTTTTCTTGCAATGCTATACAGGATTTCTAAGGAAGCAAATATTATCTATGTATATATACCCACACATACACACACACTCATATATAGGTATACACAGTCTTGTTTAAAAAGCTAAAGATTTATCTACATAAAGCCAAAAGTAAAACAGTAGAAGCTGAATGTCAGCCACTTCTCAAGGGTCCAACTCCTCCTGCTGGCTGCTTACTAATTATGCATTAGCCCTTTCTCTCACAAATGAAGAGACTTTTCTACTTTGAGCAGGGCACACCGCCACCAGTCAAAAGACTACATTTCCCAGACTTTTTGCGCAGCTAGACATGGCCATGGGACTTAAGTTCTGGTTAGTGATATACATGTGAAAATGTTATGTGGGACTTCTAGGAATTTCATTCAAAAGAGAAGTGCTTCCTTCTTCCCTTCATCCATCCTGCTGCTTAGAACATGGGTATGAGGCAGCAGCTCAAACATATTTTTAGACTACAAGGAAAACATCAAGAACTTTGGAGTAACAAGAAAGGAGTGTGGATGCCTAATGATTTCACAGAGCTATTCTGAAAGCCCTGGGCTGCCTCCCTTCTTAGAGAACCCCAGGTTCCTTTTAAAAGAGAGAGAGGGGTGCTTGGCTGGCTCCATGGGTAGAGCATGCAACTCCTGATCTCGGGGTTGTGGGTTCGAGCCCCACATTCGGTGTAGAGATTACTTAAAAATAAAAATCTTCTTGGGGCGCCTGGGTGGCTCAGTTGGTTAAGCGACTGCCTTCGGCTCAGGTCATGATCCTGGAGTCCCGGGATCGAGTCCCGCGTCAGGCTCCCTGCTCGGCGGGGAGTCTGCTTCTCCCTCTGACCCTCCTCCCTCTCATGCTCTCTGTCTTTCATTCTCTCTCAAATAAATAAATAAAATCTTTAAAAAAAATAAAATAAAATAAAATAAAAAAAAATAAAAATCTTCTTAAAAAAGAGAGAAATAGACTTCTATCCTGTTTGAGCCATTATTATTTTGGAGTTTATTACACACACCTGACCTAACTGTAACTGATTCAGCAGAAAGAGTGCCCAGGCAGAGGGGCAGGTGAGGCCTTGCTAATGGACGGTCTCACTCACAACAAATGGACCTTCTCTTGGAGGGATTCCCTGATTGCAAGAAGCAAGTCAAGATGAGTAGTACAGGTCCTCAGCAGGACTAAACTTTAGGTACTTCCTCCTCAAAGAGTTCTCTATGTGTCATTACAGGCAATTAATAAATACTTGAATGAATTACTATAGTAATCATTCCAAGCCACTACTCTACACTGGTACTATTGCAGAGTAACTTCCTCCACTCGGATCAACCATTATCACCTTCCTTTATATTTACGGACAGATTTCCCAGATTTCTCTAGAGCCACTACCTCTAACTCCTGACCACTAACTCCTCTAACTTTAATGTAGCTTCTATTGTTTTCTCTATGCTGTAACAATGGAGGGTAAAGTGAGCAGAATCTTATTCTCATGGACCAGAAGATCATTGTGTGTTCTCCTCCCTGCCTCCTTCACACACAAATCTTAGAATATTTTTAATGAAGCAGTAGAGAGTCCTTTCTTCCTTCTCTTAAATGACCACTTTAAAAAGTGATTATGGGGGCACCTGGGTGGCTCAGTCGTTAAGCGTCTGCCTTCAGCTCAGGTCATGATCCCAGGGTCCTGGGATCGAGCCCCACATCGGGCTCCCTGCTCTGCGGGAAGCCTGCTTCTCCCTCTCCCGCTTCCCCTGTTTGTGTTCCCTCTCTCGCTGTGTCTCTGTCAAATAAATAAATAAAATCTTTAAAAAAAATAAAAATAAAAAGTGATTATGTTTCAGGTTTGTGGAGACACAAGAAAGATGATATGGTCTTTTTTTCACAACAGGCTTGCAGTCCAGTTCCTCGCACAAAGTAAGTCCATCTTCTGGGATGGAACTGGGACCTGGCACCCTTGCTGGACCCACAGATGGGTTGTCTCTTCCTGCTGGGGGAGTCCCAGGGACTACCAGGCTGGTTTGTTGTTGGGGCTAAGTTCTGTGGAGAGTTCCCTTTCTTCAATAAGTTCATCAGTCTTCAGTGATATTATTATAAGCAATATATACACCTCAGTCTAAGCTTAAAAGTTGTATACATAGTAATTTTGGCCTCATTGACCTGATAGAAAGAGGGGTGGCAGAGGGAGAGACTTACTTCCCTAAGGTTTGGATCTGGGATCTTGATGGCTATTTGCAAAGCTCAGAGCTACACCCAAGTACCAAGTATCCCTTTGACAGCTGTCAGGACTAGGCCTGATAGCCATTTTTCTTTCCTGTCCCTGCAGGCCTTATCCTGTCCTGGAGAGTGCTAAGCATGGGTGGAGCACGGTAAGACACAGATAGTGGCAAGCATGTCAGTCCAGGTGATCAAATGGCAGAAACCAATCAGAATCTAGCAGGCCAGGTTAGCATGAAATAGGCTCCTGATCCAGTTTTTATCAGCAAAGATACCAGCACACCTGGGCGCCAGGCAGTCAAGGGTCATTCTGGCTATAGGCAAATGGATATCAGCAGATCAGGGCTGACAAGGTTCAAGAGGAAACAACTATGAATAAGGTTTCAAGCAAGTAAAGGATCAGTTACATCCAGTGGATTCTAGCACCGGGGAGAGTTCTATGGGATCCAGGGCTTTTTGGGCTTCCTGTTCAACAACGCAGAGGACCTGTATTACTCCCAGATTGATCCTACCTTTCTTGGGGGCATTTTTTTTTTTTTAATGTTTTACAGTGTTTCATACTTTTTAGAGTCCATATTGAGGACTGAGAAGGCCTTGATTAGTTAGGAAAAATCCAAGGCTTCTGGAGGGGCAATCTCTTCCCATCTTCTAGCGAACCTTTAGGCTCTAAGTCCCACAGAAAAGCCATCTCCTCCTGGTTAGTATGAGAGGTATGTGTGTGCACCGTATTGGGGGTGGGGGTGAGAAGAGGGTTGTCCATATTCCTCAAAAATGCCATGCACCATACTCCAAGGGAGAAGTCTGTTACCTTTTCAGCATCAGAGTCCTTGTGCTCAGCAATCAATGAGCCTGTTTTCCAGGCCTGAACAAGAGAGGACCCTGACAGGATTTCTATCTCCCTTCCTGGCCTTCCATTTTCTTCTGTGTTTATATGTATATGCTTTCTCACTTGGCCTTCCTAGGGCTCCGGAATCTAGAGAAATCTGGATACAAAAATTGAAAAAATCTAGAGAAAAGATCAGAAAGTACCTCTTTCTGTGAATTAGACTAATAAGAATAAACAATAATCACAATAAAAATACTGAATACTTACTATATACTAAGAGCTATGTTAGGTATTCACACATCTTTTACAGACGCAGAGGATATACAAAAGGACAGGAGGTTCTGTCCTGGAGGTTCTGGAGCTAGACTATCTGGGTTGGAATCTCAATCCTCCTGCTTATTTGCTGTTACCTTACCTATCTCATAAGGTTGCTGTAGGGGATAAAATGAATTGATGAACAAAAATTGGCACAAAATAAACACTCAATAAGTATTAGCTGATATTATAAAAAAAAAAAGTGTCCACTATTGCTGTCATCATACTGAATTCTCATGACTTAAGTCTCATGAGTTAGGTATGAGTTAGTTGGTGTTATTATTAGACTCATTTTATAAATAAGGAAACTGAGGCCAGAGAAGCTAAGTAACTTGCTAACGTAATTACCAGACTGCAAAAATGGCCACAATACTTTGAAACTTCTTCCACCAACAGGTAGAATCTGTTCTCCCACCCCTTGAATCTGGGCCAGCCCTATGACTTCTTTTAACTAATAAAATATAGCAGAAGTAACACTGCATAAATTCTGAGCTTAGGCCTCAAGAGGCCTTGTGGCTTCCATGCATGCTCTGTTTGGGAACCCCGAAAGCATCCTATGAAGAAGGCATGTTTAGTCTGCTGGAGGATGAGAGACCACATGGAACAGAGGTGATCCATCATCCCAGCAGAGGTCGCCCAGCCCTCAAGAATCAGCCCTGAGCCAAAGAGTTCTGACACAGACATAGAACCACTGTGCAGCTGAGCCGGGTCCAACATAGAATTGTTACCTAAATCTATAGTTGTTTTAAGTCACTAAAGTTACTTAGTAAGTAAGTAGCACAGCTAATTTTAAAACCCAGGGCCCCTGGCTCCAGACCTTGATCTTTTCTCATATTCTTTATGTGAATGGGAAATAGAAATTTTTTTCTATTATGATGATGATGATAAGCTTCATTAGTTGATAAGCAAGTTCTCTTACAATAAGGTCTGGAGACAGACTATTGGTAAGATTTAATTGCTATCAAGGAGACAGCCACTCAAAACATGATACATAGCCCTTCAACAAATGCTGCTGAATAACTAGATGTCCACAGGCAAAACCATGAACTTTGACCTAAACCCTACACCTTATACAAAAACTAACTCAAAATGGATCACACACTTAAATGTAAAATGTAAAGCTATAAAACTTTTAGAAAAAACATAGGAGGAAATCTTCAGGATGTAGGACTACACAAAGCTCTTAGACTTGACCCCAAATGTACAATCAATGAAAGAAAATATTGATAAATGGGACGTCATCAAAAAAAAAAAACTTTCCTCTGTGAAAAATCCTGTTAAAGGAATGAAATGATAAGCTATAAATTGGGAGAAAATACTTTCAAACCACATATCTGTAAAGGACTAGTATTTAGAAGAGAAAACTCTAAAAATCCAAGGGTAAAAAAACAAACAATCTAATTAAAAATGAGAAAGAGACATTTCACTAAAGAGGATATGAAGATGGCCAACTAGCACAGGAAAAGATGTTCAACATTATTAGCCATTAGGGAAAAGCAAGTTAAAACCACACCGAGGTATCATTACACACTTATCACAATGGCTAAAATGAAAAAGTGACAACATCAAATGTTGATGAGGATGAAGTGAAAGCGGACTGCTCATACACCGCTGGGGTGAATGTAAAATGGTACAGCCATTCTGCAAAAACAGTTTGGTAGTTTCTTATATAACTAAACATGCAACTGCCATACGATCCAGCAACTGAACTTCTTTGGCATTTATCCCAGAGAAATGCAAACTTTGTCCACACAAAATCCTACACACAAATGCTCATAGCAGCCTTATTCATACCAGTAAAAAATAAACAACCAGATGCCCTTCAATGGGTGAATAGTTACACTAACTGTGGTATACCCAGTAATAAAAAGGAACCAACCGAGGGCAACTGGGTGGCTCAGTTGGTTAAGCGACTGCCTTCGGCTCAGGTCATGATCCTGGAGTCCCGGGATCGAGTCCCGCATCGGGCTCCCTGCTTAGCGGGGAGTCTGCTTCTCCCTCTGACCCTCCCCCCTTTCATGGTCTATCTCATTCTCTCTCTCAAATAAATAAATGAAATCTTTAAAAAAAAAAAAAGGAACCAACCGATATACACAACAACTTGGATGAATCTCCAGGGAATTATGCTGAGTAAAAACACCCAACCCCAAAGATCACATACTGTATAACTTCATTTATATAACATTTTTTGAAATGACAAAATTATAGAAATGGAGAACAGATTAGTGGTTGCCAGGGCTAGGGATGGGGAAGAGGGGGACAGCCATAAAAGAGAAAAGTGAGGGATCTTGTAGTAGTAGAAACGTTCTTATCTTGACTATATCAATGTCAATATCTGGATTGAGAAACTGGAAAAACATGTAAAGGGCATAAGGAATCTCTCTGTATTAGTTCCTACTATAGCACATGAATCTACAATAGTCTCAAAATTAAAACTAACTACAAAAAAAAAGGTAATGAACAAAAATAGCCTGTAAAAAACCTTGGAAAACAAATATACGTAACATCTTACTTGAAAAATTTTTAAATTTTAAATTAATTAGGCTTACAAAAAGCTGTACAAAATTAATGTGTACAACTTGATGATTCTGTAAGTATACACCTGTGAAACCATCACCACAGTTGATGCCATAAAGCTATCACCTCCAAAAGTTTCACTTTATTGATAAATACAAACACTCAGAACATTTCACCACTGGCTGCTTCCTTGCTTACTGTCTTTGTCCGATTCTGCCAAATTATGTTTTTTTCTCCTTTAAAACCTTGCTTGAAACACTTCCAAACTTCCCACATCCTTCTAAGTTTCCTACGGTACATACGAGATCTGGAGAGGGCTGTGGATTGGACCCAGGGCAGGAGACGCTGGCGGAAGGGCTGGGACCCGGAGCAGTAGACTTGACTCAACATGCTGCGATGTGGTCAATGATCAAAGTATCTGTAGAACGCATTTTTAAAAGATGAAAATGAAAATAATAGGCAATTAACTTTATTTTCTTCCACTTCCTCATACTCTCAGAGTAAAAGCTTGACTCTTCTGCTCCAAACTCCTTTGTATTAGGGACACTCCCACCTGCTCTGTATATAGAAAAGAGAGAGACAAGAAATGGCTCCTTCTCAGGTCCCACCTCATCCTTCCTTTCCTAGGATCTCCTTAGTTTTTATGCAAGCAAATGACAATTAAGGATTATACATATTCTAAGTGACAAAAAAAGTTAAAGTACGATGTTTATGTATGGATACTAAATGTTCACTACAATTCCTACACCATTAGGGAGTCTCAAACAAATCAAAAACAGATCTAAAATCCGATAAGCGGCCATCTCCACCTTCCTGCTATCACCTCCCCAAAAAGCTCTGAAAACCACATATTTGAAATGTCTGTTTGACCCCTGCTGACACAAGAAGAGGATGGAAAGGCCAGAGGCTACTGTCATCTTTCTTCTTGCTGCCCACAGGAATCTAAAGCATACTCTTGCATGCCTGGAAGGAGTGCAATGCCTGCAAATGGTTGGCATCTTAAATGACTATAGGCATATCCCGTAGAGGATGAGTACATGGCTAGAGACCTGAGCTGGGAATATGGTGGTTATGGGCATTTTCCGGCCCTGGGTCAAACTTGAGGCTTTAGATAAAGAATAGTTTATTTCACAAAAAGGTAGGGGGCTCCCTCCTATATATGCACGGAGAATAAGCCATTCATTATTGAAGCTCTCATGCTACAGGGACATTGCTGTTTTCACAAGATAAGAAAAACACTGCACCCTCTTTGCTTGCAAGCTTCTTTTTAACTTTTGCTCTATGGATTGGTGAATATATTCCAACCCTCTTAAATGTGTCTCAAAAGACTAGCAATTAGCCCCATAGTGAAGAGAAACAAGGAGTGGCATGTATGGCTCTTCAATTTATATTGCACAAAGGCACAGAAAGGGGAGAGAAGAGATTGGCAGGATACATCTGCTGTAAAAGATATGTCATCCAACAGGCAACAGAAAGTGTTAAGTGCTGTCTTTGTTGACTTCAGTTTGTGACAGTCTGGAAGATCCCAAGAGAAAATTATCTGCATAACATTTAAGGAGGACAAAAGCCCATGGTCTTTGTGTGCTGCTTATGTAAATTCCTTTGGTAATTGTTTTTGTTTTTTAAGGATTTTATTTATTTGTCAGAGAGAAGGAGAGAGAGAGAGAGCACGCATGCACAAGCAGGGGGAGCAGCAGAGGGAGAGGGAGAAGCAAGCTCCCCGCCGAGCAAGAAGCCGGATGCGGGACTCGATCCCAGGATCCCGGGATCATGACCTGAGCCGAAGGCAGATGCTTGATGCTTAACCGACAGAGGCACCCAGGCATCCCTCCTTCAGTAATTGTTGCTAAACAATTATTTACACATGAATTCTCTAACAGGAATGCCAAGAAGGTAAAAGAATCAAATTGAGACACTAAAATTCTAGTTCTGTCTCCTTCATGAAAACTTTCTCAGCAGTTCTAGCATTCAAAATTAGATATAATCCTACAGGTTAGCTTTTAACTGGTTTATGTGTTACTGTTGCTTTTCCCACCTGGATTATAAACTTCCCACTGACAGCATGGTAAACTGGAGAGGGAACATGGACTGTGGAGTTGGACAGATTGGGGTTTCAGCTCTGCACTTGCTATGCTAGCTGTGTGCCTTTTGGAAGGTTACTGAATCTTTCAAAGCCTCAGTTTCCTCTTTTGTAAATCAGGGACGGTAACAGGAAGAACCTCTCGGGATTATTGTGAGCATTAAATTAGACAATGCATGGAATCTTGGGTACAACAGATGCTCAACAAATGTCAGGTGTGCTTCTTCTAGGCACTAATGATGTCCTACAACTTTCTCTTTATTTCCTTCAGGATGTGCCACAGGCATAAGAATTCAATAAATATTATTTGATGGATATAATCACGAAATATACTTATTGATTGCTTACCTCTCTCTTATCTAAGAATAAGTGAAAGCTCTTAATGTTCAAGGTCACTAACTTGTTAGATTCAAGACTGACCTAGAAACCAAGCCTTCCTGGCCTCTCCCCTATACCACACCTCTGATTGACTGCAATGAATGGTTCTCCCGTCAGAGTTTATTACGCTCTCAAAAAGCAGACAGCTGATTCCAGGGAGCAAAGGGTATGTGTGTCTAGACTCAAGCGCCGTCGGTTAAAAAAAAGTTTCTATGTTTTGACTCAGGCCATTTCTCAAGTACCTCTTTTACTCGTCTTAAACAGAATGCCTTTATCTTACTGATTTGGTCAAAGAACTGAACTTTAGTCCCAACAAACTTCACCCAGAAACACAGGCTTGGTAGATGGTTCACTACCCAAAGGCAAAGACGGTGCGATAAATCTCGCCGCCTCAGAGAGCAGGGGATAATGATGGGGGGCGGGGGAGTCCAGGTGCTCCCTGCTGTGCCACGGAGGTACTACTCACAGACCATGTGCCACAATGCAAAGGGCGGTCGTGAGCGAACTCCCCCGCTGCTGGGGGCCTGGTTTTGAAAAAAAGGGTCACGAAAGCCCGGGGGGGGGGGGAGCGCAGGGGACCACTCACACAGGCCGCTGAGCGTCGGCGTGTGGCCGGTTATAAACCAGGGTACATCGCCAGCAGCGAGGCAGATGCACTGGAAGCTGACTCCGGACTCCCGGAGAGGGGTCCGCTGAGCCCTCAGGCCTCCACCTGGACCAGTTCCTCCACGTGGGAGTAACCAAGGGCGGCCGCGGAGGTCAGGTGCCCCAAGCCCCTCGAACCGTGGAGCCTCCCCGCCCAGGCGTATGGGACCACAAGGGCGGCCAGGGCGACCTGGGCCGCCCAGCCAGCCGCCATAGGTCGCCGCGAGCCCACCCCCCAGTCGCGGGCCCGGCTTCCCGCCCGGCCGGCGCTCCCGCAGCCCCCTGGGTAGCCCGCGGGCCGGCGTGCACCCCTTCCTCCGCCGCGGCCCGCGCGCCCCATCAGCCCCCACGGAGGCGCCGGCGCCGCGCCATCCCCGCCGCCATCCCCGCCGCGTACCTGCTTCACGCCGCCGCCAGACCTCACTGCCCGGCCCCGCCGACTGGTCCACACTCTACGCCGGGCAGACTCTGGCGCCGGCTTACTCTCCTTTTTCTTCCGTCCACGTCCCGCAAGATGACGTTACGTCAGCGGCGTTGGAGTAAACGCAGGCCGCGGAGCCTCCGCTGCTGACGTGGGGCAAAGGGCCGAGCCGGAGCTACGTCGCGGCAACAGCGTAGGCGCCTTGGAGAATCTGGTCTGCGCTCCACGTGGCGGGCCCCGCCCGCCCAGGCCCGGGCAGACGCCGGGAGGCGGGGCTCGACATCTGGGGGTGCACATCCACGTCCCGCTAGGGGACAGGGGCCCCACCAGTCTTCACAGGGAGGCGGGAAATATGCCTCGCTCCCGTAGCTGCTGGTAGATTCCATAAGGTGTGTTTGTCAGTGTTGAGCATTATATCCCAGGCGCGCCTCAGAAATAGGTTGGTGCAACTTGCCCGTACTTGTGTTTACAGAATCCACACTTTCGGCAAATTTCTGCTGTTTAAATGCGAAAATTTTGTCACTGCGATAAAATGATTTACCCCCTAGTCGTCTGGAGGTTTCCCCAAAGGTCCCAGCCCAACTCTTGTTCGGCAAGCGCATTCGTGAGAGTATTGCATTTAAAAATAGTTGTATTAAAAAAAAAAAAAGTTGTATTTAATCCCTGACAATTGGAACTATTCCAAAGGTGAATGCAGATCCACCCTTAAAATTAGAACTCAGAGGGGCGCCTGGTGGCTCAGTCGTTAAGCGTCTGCCTTCGGCTCAGGTCATGGTCCCAGGGTCCTGGGATCCAGGCCCGCATCGGGCTCCCTGCTCCGCGGGAAGCCTGCTTCTCCCTCTCCCACTCCCCCTGCTTGTGTTTCCTCTTCCGCTGCGTCTCTCTCTGTCAAATAAATAAATAAAATTAAAAAAAAAAATAAAAAAAATTGTAACTCATTGTCTCCTCCCTCTTTCCTACTTGTATTTTCCTCAGAGGGCATGTTTTGTATAGGCACAGGCAGGGCTGAGCAGGTGTGGGGGTGGGGAGCTGCACAGCACTTGACTGGAGGTCAGTGACAAAGTGTCTTCCTCTTCTTGAGAACACTGCTGGGCCTACTTATTCATTTCCTCGTTCATTAACATTGCCTACTTTACGTGCCAGGCATTCCCTAAATGTGGAGGAAGACATTGTTCCTTCCCTAAATGAATTCACAGCCTTATGGGAGAGACAGATATGTGAGCAAATGATTACAATGCAATATGATTAATGCTAGAGGAGGGGGTGCCCAGGGATTCAGGCAAGGCTTTAAAAAGAGAGTAGACATTTGAATTGTGCTTCGAAGGACAAAAAATAAGTCGTTCACCTAGAAATGGGAAGAAGGATCATATGAAGAAGAGAAGATGCAATAAGCAAAGCCATGAGATGTCCTATGAGAAGAGGCTGCATGCAGGACATGACAGGAGAGGTGTTTGGTGCGGGGCCACCTTGCAAGAGGATTTCTGTGCCACACCAAAGAGCTTGAACTTTATCATCCTCAAAGATAGAGAACCATGACTTTTAAAGTACTAGAATGGCACAATGATGAGATTTGTGTGTCTGAAATCAGTTAAGAAGGGTAGAAGCTGGGAGGCTGTTTAGCCTAGTGCAAAGGCCCAAGTAAGAAATGATGACTGGAAAGGAGGCTCCAGCAGTGGGCATGGGGAGCATAAAGTGGGGAGAGCTGACATCACTTACTACTTCAAAGTTGGTGGGGATGGTGGTAAAAGAAGAAGAGGGATACTTGCAAATCTGGTGATGTTGTACTATAGTAAGTTAGGAAACAGATGAAGGGACTTCTTTGAGGTGAACGATGGGAACACTGAACATGGGTTGAGTTGTCAGCTCTTTGGGTTTGAAGTAGGCTGGAGGATACAAAAGTAATAAAAGTGCTTTCCAGTAACTTTCATCTGGTACTTCAGCTTTTAAGATTCTTACCATGAACTGTGGTAACTGTTGGAGATAGCCAAAGCCATTAGAGACAGGCCTTCTCCACTTGGGAAATCCTTTCCTAGTTCTTCTCTTACACCACACATTGCCTTAGGTAATTGCTTGTCTGCCTTCCCTGCTAGAATATGAGCTCTTGAGTGTAGAGAAGTATGTTCCTGGCACATAATAGACAATAAATATTTGATAAATGAATGAATTTAATTCATTTGGGTTTAGTTTTCTCAAATAAGAAATGGACTAATAACACTGCCATTGTCTATTCCATAGGGGTTAAGAGGAACAAATATAGAAATCTTTTAACACTGTACATTTTCTATTTTATTTATTACTGTTATTTTTTATTACTATTTTACTATTAATATTCTACCCCACCAGTGAGGAGAAAGGAGTGGGATATGTGACTATGGATTGGGAGATACCAAATCCAGAAATATAAGCTAGTTTGTGCCTCTGCAAAAATAGAGGAAATAGCCATGGTATTCTTCCTCCATATGATTTTAAAAATGATTTTTTTTTATTGGAGAGACCTAAATTTTGTTTCAGCAAATGGAAATAGAGCTGGCCATGACTAGAAAGTCACATAGAAAGTGGATTATTTAGAATTGGGCTATAGGAATACAGGATTGAAGACTACTTCTTTACATGCTATGGAGTATTGGTTTGTTATCTTAGTTTCGGGTTCTTTGATTGATGATAAACATTCAAATAAGGCAATTTACTAGAAGGAGTAACTTACAGTCTCCAAGAGCAAGAGGTAAAACCGGATCTCATGAGAGATGGGTACAAGGCACTGGAAGTTGAGAACCAAAACTACCCTTCCTCTCTGGGTGTCTTATTTATACTTCTCTCTGCACATCTGTTTCTTTCTTTCCCCCTTTTAAGGTAGGCTCTTCATCAGTGAACACTTGGTGGAAAATGGCTTCCTCAGCCCTCAAATATCCTTAGTTAGTGCTGGCTCCTGATTGACTTCCCTTCTTAGTCCCAGTTCCAAAGTCCTAGGAGAGAAAAATCTTACTGGCCTAACTTGGTCCAGGACTCCACTTTTGGACTGGTCAGCTGTGGCAAGGAGAGGCAGGATCATGCATGTAACGTGAGCCTGGAGGCTGGGCCCACCCTTGGCAGAACTCTGAGTGATGGAATTCTTAGAGAAAAGGCAGTAGGCTTAGAGAAAAGGCTGATGGACATATCACATGAGTTGGCAATGATAGGACAGATGCTTTCAATGAAATCCATTTCAGTCCCACTATGCAACATCACTTTGTAGTTTTGCAACCCGGGCTGCACATCAGAAGTACCAGGAAAGCCTTTTAAACATACAGATTCTTAGAATCTCCTTTTCCCACCAGTGAACCAGAATCTCTAGGGGTAGGGCCCAGAAATCAGTATTTTTATAAAGTACCACAGAAGATTATGATGTGACTGGCATTTCAGAACCCCTGATTCCAAAGACAGGCCGAGAATCCCAAATAAATATATCAATAGAAAAGGGAAGTTACTCATAAATATAGAACATTCTTACATACACTAAACAGGGAGGTTCCTTTTGGAGAGCATATATTTTCTTCAAAATATAGTTTTATTTTCTCTGATTATAAAAATCAGGAATGCATTTATTTTTTTAAAAATCTGCATTTTGACATGCTAGCTTTCTAGACTTTTTTGTTTGCCTAAGTATACATGTATAACTTTCGTTTAAAAAAAATGAGATTACAGAATATATGCCCTACTTTGTAGTCTGTTGTGTTCACTTAAAACTAGATCATATTGTAATTAAGGTAAGTCTACTCAATTTTCAGTGGTTGTACAACATTGCAATTTATGGATATATTATATTTACTTCTCCACTGTTGGATATTTTTCCCTCCTTGAAAATGTCCAATAAGTGGAATTGTTGGAACAAAGTTTATGAACATTTTTAAGGCTTTTGATACATATTATCAAATAGTTATCTGCCCTTCTCTCCAAGTTTCTACCAGTTTGTAATTCCCCAAAAAGCTTTTGAGAGTACTTGTTTCTCCACACCTGCAATGTCTGCCTAGGATTTCAATTTCATTCTATCCAAATTGTACATACCCCTTTACAATAAAACTTGTTCCTTAAATTGAATACATGGTTACAATACAGACCTTTTGTGCAGTAAGTCAAAGAGCTGATAACCTGTATAGATAAAAGGGAGGGAACTAAGAAGACTGCATTGTTCTATAGATGTTTTAAAAAATGTATTGGAGGTCTATTACAAGGAGAGTGACTAGAGATAACCATAAAATCTTATTTAAGGTATATTAAGTAGTCTTGTAATGGAAACTTGGTTTACAAGCTAATTAAATTAGCAGAGAGGTAGAGAGGAAGAGAACACTTGAGGTATTCCTATCTTGGAAGAACAGATATGCTGATTTCTGGGGTTTAAAAGGGCATGGTAGAGCACATGAGATGCCACTGCACACCCCCTAGGATGGCTAAAATAAGAAAGACAATAACAGGTGTTGGCAAAGATGTGGAGAATTGGAATATTCACACACTACTGGTGGGATTTCCACTTTGGAAAGTACTTCAGCAGTTTTTCAACAAGTTAAATACAGAGTTACCATATTACCCAGAAATTCCACTCCTAGGTATATACTCAAAATAATAAAAATCCTAAGTCCACACAAAAGCTTGTACATGAATGTTCAAAGCAGCATTAATCATAACTTCCAAAAAGCAGGAACAACCCAAATGTCCATCAACTGATGAATAAATAAAATGTGGTGTAATTATACACTGGAATATTATTCATCTATGCTACAACAGGAACCTTGAAAATATTATGCTAAGTAAAAGAAGTACAGACACAAAAGGTCACATATTGTAGGATTCCATTTATATGAGACATCCAGAACAGGCAAATTTATATGGAGACAAAATAGATTAGTAACTGCTAGGAACTCAGGGGAAAGGGGAAATGGGAAGTGACCGCCAATCAGTACGGGCTTTCTTCTCAGGGTGATGAAAATGTTCTGGAATTAGTGGTGATGGTTACATAAATCTGAATATATTAAAAACCACTGAATTGGGGCGCCTGGGTGGCTCAGTTGGTTAGGCGACTGCCTTCGGCTCAGGTCATGATCCTGGAGTCCCAGGATCGAGTCCCGCATCGGGCTCCCTGCTCAGCAAGGGGTCTGCTTCTCCCTCTGCCCTCTTCCCTCTTGTGCTCTCTGTCTCTCATTCTCTCTCAAATAAATAAATAAAATCTTAAAAAAAAAAACCCCACTGAATTGTATACTTTAAAAGGGTGACTTATGGTGTATGAGTTATATTTAAATTTTTTTGGTAGAGGCATAGAATAGTTTCATAGCACCCGGGCATGGGAATAAGCATGTAAATGAAGAAATAGAGGGACCAGATTCTAAGAAGGACTTGTAGGCTGTTGGGAGTAAATTAGATGTCTCCTACGCCGTAATATAGGGTTAATTGTCACATAAGTTTATTCCACTTTAAGAAGCTCAAACTGGAGACCCTATATACTCTAGTAGCTTTGTGGTCTGTTTTGGTACAGGCCTCTTTGGAGGCAGGGTTGCTGAATTCACATTAAAATCTACACAATGGACTCTAGTGGGAACCATGCCATCAGCTTCCCAGGTCCCGACTTCCCCTGTGCAGAATCTCCCCTGTACAGAAGCACTTCCTCCTCGTTTGGTAGTAACTGCTACAAGAACCTTGCCACTTTCTTCCAGGGAGGTAGGTTACTTTCAGGGTACTTTGGAGTGGGCAAAATGATAAACCCGTCAGAGATGGCTTTTACAATTAGCATTTTCTGCTCATGAAGGAGGATTTATTACAACTAAGTGTATGTTTTATTAAAAGGCAGTTCTAGATTCAGGTAATTAATACGTTGTGGAAAAAAACAGACGATCTCCCAGTTCTCTCTGCCTGGCTTTCAAGTCCTCATATAATGAGCTCCCATGTTACTCCCCATCTTAGCACCTATTTTGCCCATTCAGTGTTTCTACTACAGTCACTTTAGGCTCCCAACCCTCTGGCTCCTAGTATCACCTCCACCTTTCCACGCTCCCTCCCAATCTTACCTATCCTGCTATATTTAGCTCCAATCCCAGGAAAAGAACCCAAGTACTTAGATTTGAATGCTATTGTGCTATGTATGAAAGGTTTTTTTCCCCCTCTTTTTAAGCCTCATGCACATAGATAATCATGAGGTGATCACATCAGCTTCTGTGTGCTGCTGGAATAGTACAACAAAGCTCTCAATCAGTTTTATTTCTCTCACCACAATGGAAGGGAGGAAAAATACAGAAATGACTGGTAGGATCACTTGCTAGTAAAAAGGGGGGGCTGGGATTCCACATTCATTTTCGAAACGGACTAGAAAGAACTGCTCTCCTCACTCATGCTCCAGCAGAGTGTGGCCCAAGGGAGTGGGGAGAAGCCAGATGAAATCCTTAGCCAGCAGTTTTCTGTTCCCAATAGTCAGCTCCTCTTAAGTCCAGAGGGCATCTATTCCCAAGTTCATCCGGAGGACAGCAGGAGCATGTTCCTTTCTATGCTGGGTCTAACTGTGCCTGTAAGCAGATGGATGAAGATCTTGCAAAACTTTAGTGAGGCATAACACAACCTGAAGGGCTGCAGGAAGGGCTCTTTGTGTTCTTCCTAGCTTGAGAAGAACCTAATGTGTACTTGGTGGTCTGCAGAGTCCTAAGCAGACAGCCATGACAAAGAAGATATCTTTATTGCTTTTTGAAAAGTCCCTTCTGTCACACACAAACATTCCTTCAGTTAGGTCCTCTGTTATCTTAAAATACTCTCCTCTGGTCACGAGCAGGTATGGACCTATTTAGCCAAGAATAAGTAGGCTGTCTCAGAACTTCCCACAGGGAAAATTAAAATCTGATTCTTCTTGTTTCACTTGGTTTCTAGCTTGAGAACTCCAAGTACTAAGAGACACAGGATAAGGACGGGAGAAGCCGAGCCTTTCTGAGAGTCTACTCCTCTGCTGAATGCCACTTTGAAGGGAAAAAAGAAGTCGAATGGCAGTTTCCAGTCTATTCTAGGTTGGCCCCTTGGAGGCTCTGGCTTCTGGGTAATGTCCACAAAGGTCACAACAGTTGTCAAAGGTATTTCTGTTACTTGTTGGGAATCCTGCAGGAAGAAAGTCCATGACAGGTCAGTGCTTGGTACCCATTCATATAGCTAACTTGACTGTGATTATTACTTTCCCTGAAAAAAGACCAAAACCAAATTGCTCTAAGCAGAATATGCCTTTTTCTCATATTGGTCCTATGTAGTTCTCATTCTATGATACACAGAAAAAGAATTTCTTAGCAGCAGTCCATGACACTAGAACTGTGAACAGTTACACCTACCTAAAGCTGAAAGACTGACTCTAGCTTCCCCCAAATGGGGAGTTGGCTGCTATCAGAGAGGCCAGATGGGGAAACTGTGCTGTTACGTGCTTAGCAGCTTTACCTTATCAAGTCCCAGAAGGCTCCAGGCTCTGAAGCAGCACACATGTGTAAGTAGTAGTGGCAATTCTATTCCATCTTTAATTGCAGAAAGAAATGTGAAACTTCATGGAAAAACAAAGAACTCCGTAATGTAGATAAAAAGCCCATCAGATTCACAGAATCTCGGGGTTAGAAAGGATCCTCTCAACCACCCAATTCAAGTCAAATGAAACAGATGCTCCAGGAAGAAGGGACCTCGTCAAGCTGACTCAGGTTTCTGATCTAATAATATGCATAGCTTTTGGTAGGTACAGTTGTAGCCTGATGACTGAGACAAGTTTATGTAAAATAAATTCCTTTTGTTCTGACTCTGTGCTTACCAATCAGACTTCTGATTATAATTTGGCAGTAAATAACATCTTGTTGAACCACAAAGGAGTATTTTCTCCACTCAACTTTGTTTACCCTGATGCTATATACTATCTGCTGTGGTCTTTGGCAACAACAAATCCCAGGCTCTGGGAACACAACTTTGCCTGGAATAACCTTTCTAGGTGCTTAAAAAAATGGGTATGGGGCCAGTGCTGTGATAATCTTGCATGTCATATTAACTCTTTGGAATCTTTTTTTTTAAAACAGTGACGTTCCTGAGGGACTTTGCACAGAAGTAATGTAACTTCTGAGGCACTGAAAGAACCACATGTATTCCAGGACAGCCTGCCTAGGCTAAGGCTGAAAAGGCAACCTTGACTCCAGCCAGGCATGGAAGACTGGCTGAGACTAACCAGACAAAGAAAATGGGGAGGATAGGATATAACATGGTGGCAGGCATGAGGTAGGGACAGAAAGTGCTTACTGAATGATACCCCCTCAGTGTGATCAGGCAACTACCCCTTCCCCACCTCAACAAGAGATTGGACAATTTATTTATTTATTTATTTATTTAAAGATTTTATTTATTTATTTGACAGAGAGACACACAGCGAGAGAGGGAACACAAGCAGGGGGAGTGGGAGAGGGAGAAGCAGGCTCCCCGCAGAGCAGGGAGCCCGATGCAGGACTCGATCCCAGGACCCTGGGATCATGACCTGAGCTGAAGGCAGTCGCTTAACCAACTGAGCCACCCAGGCGCCCGAGATTGGACAATTTAAATAAGAGAAATTCTGGATTTAGGGACACTGGGCATAAAGAAGGGCAGAGTGATGTATGGAACTAAAAATGGGAAAATTATTCTGTATAATGAAATCTCTTCCCTCATCTAGCTCCAAAATGCTGACAGATGGCCTTATATCCACACCCGTCAGTCAGGAATCAGGAGGGTCTTTTCTGGAGAAAATGATGAGTTTCAGCAACAAGTTCCATAACCCCAAAAGCAACTGCACCTAACTGCCCTACTACGAAGGCCACCAGTCAGCAAGTCTCATTCATGAGCACAGAGCTTTCAATTAGCTTGACAGCTTACTCTTATGTTGGACAGACAGCTAGGGACTGCCAGATGTATGGGGGAAGCTTCTCACATTAAAGAGAAAAACTGTACCAAGTGAGCAGAATAAATAAGCTCAGAAGAAACAGAGAAGGAAAGATAAAGATGAAAAGTTAAGATCTTTATTTTTTATTTTTTTAAAGTTTTATTTATTTAAGTAATCTCTACACCCAAGGTGGGGCTTGAACTCATGACCCGGAGATCAAGAGTCACAAGCTCTTCTGACTGAGCCAGCCAGGTGCCCCAGATCTTTAAATATATATAAAAAAGGATATTATGAAATGAAATAGAAAGTAAGAGCTCTTAGATTTTAAAAATGGATAGTCAAAAAAAATCAGTAAAAAGGTTAAAAAAGAAAGGTGAGAAACTCTTCTAGAAAGAACAAAAAGGTAAAGAAAGAGATAGACAAAATGAGAGAAAAGGAAAAAAATTAGAGAACCAATCTAGTGACCCTGTAACAGATTAACAAGAGTTACAAAAAGAACAGAGAAAATTGTGTGTGTGTGTGATTATTAAACAAATAATAAGAACTGAAAATTCTCAGAGGTTTCAGAGTAAAAAAAATCCCCAAAATTGTTTGATATAATGAAAAAAAGAATGCAGAAAAAAACCTACCCAAGGCATAATATTGCAGAAGCTTCAGACTACTAGGAGCAAAAGATCTTAAAATAGCTTCTGAACAGGGTGCCTGGGTGGCTCAGATGGTTAAGCGTCTGCTTTCGGCTCAGCTCATGATCCCGGGGTCCTGGGATCGAGCCCCGCATCGGGCTCCCGCTCAGCGGGGAGCCTGCTTCTCCCTCTGCCTCTGCCTCTCTCTCTCGCTCCCTGTCTCTCATGAATAAATAAATAAATAAAATCTTTAAAAAAAAAAAATCTGTACAATATTGAAAACTAGAAGACAATGGAAGAATGCCTTCAAATTGTGAGTGAAAATTATTTCCAATTTAGAATTCAATCTAGAATGCCCGGTCAAATGACCAATCATAATTGATATGATAATGACAATGATGATGGTTGAATAAAGCTATCCTTAGACATGTGAACTAAAGTAAAAATGTACTTTACATGTGCCTTCTTTTCAAAGAGGTTATTAGATTTTGAGCTCCATCAAAACAAGAGAATCAACCAAGAAGGAAAAAGTAGTGTCTAGTAAACAGTGAATCTAACAGAAGAAGCAAGAGGAATTCCTAGGATGACAGGAAAGTTCCATAACAACTGGTGGGCAATACATAGTTTATACTACACCAGGTAATAGAGGTCACTATGAGGAAAATACATAGGAAAAAGTAGAATTGATAATATCGCATAGCAAGTTCAACTGTTCAGAAAACTGCATTAAGAGAAATTTTAGAGATGTTGGAGAGTGTGAGACGTCTTAGCCCTTAGCTCAAAGAAAACTAAAGAAATGAAATATGAGGTAATTATTAATTTCAGAAATGAAAAATTTTGCAAAAATCTAACGACCTGGCTTAGCATATTTATATAATCATAATAATGAAACACTGAGGGGCGCCTGGGTGGCTCAGTTGGTTAGGCGACTGCCTTCGGCTCAGGTCATGATCCTGGAGTCCCTGGATCGAGTCCCGCATCGGGCTCCCTGCTCAGCGGGGGGTCTGCTTCTCCCTCTGCCCTCTTCCCTCTCATGCTCTCTGTCTCTCATTCTCTCTGTCTCAAATAAATAAATAAAAATCTTAAAAAAAAAAAATAATGAAACACTGAATATTGATTTAATAAAGTATTTTGATGTAACTATATTGGGAGAGTGGTGGGAGGAGAGAAACAGGCTAAACTCATCTACAAAAATAGGAAGTCAGTAAATAACCTATAAACTCATGATTCAAGAGATAACTGTTCAATATTGCTTAGAATTAAGGTGATAGGGGATATCGCATTTTATTTTTTGTTAAGAGATCCTCTTTTCTGGTATTTTTTACTTTAAAAAACATATATATGTATTATTTTGATAAATTATGCAATTATTAATTAATTTGATAAATTATACCATTATCTAGCATTAGTCAAATCTGTAGGGGAACTCTGAAATATAAGGTAGGTTTCACAGTCCCAACAAGTTGTGTTGTCCTAACCCAAAGCAAGGGGGTTGGGCTTTTCTTTTTTTTTTTTTTAAAGATTTTATTTATTTATTTGACAGAGAAAGACACAGCGAGAGAGGGAACACAAACGGGGAGTGGGAGAGGGAGAAGCAGGCTTCCGCTGAGCAGGGAGCCCGATGCGGGACTCGATCCCGGGACTCCAGGATCATGACCTGAGCCGAAGGCAGTCGCTTAACCAACTGAGCCACCCAGGCGCCCGGGGGTTGGGCTTTTCTATTCCTGCATCCTTCAGGCATTGGTTAAGGGCCATTTGGGAAGAGGTGTATTTCCAGGCACTTCACAGGCGAAGTGGGTTCTAGTAGGGTGAAGGCAGTCTTCCACAAAAGACATAACAAAACAAAACAGAAAGGGGAAGAAAACCTCAGGCATACCCACCAAATTAAAAAAAGGAGAGGGTGAAAAACAGAAAGGTAACTGCAAAAAGCAAAATTACAGTTGGTAGTCAACAGGGTATTTATCACGTGTAGGATATAAAATAAATGAATGAAATGCCCAAACTGAAAACCTATTTATTATCCTTGACTCATTCTCTCTCAACACCACAGCCTAGCAGTCAGGTTCTATCTGTGACACTTCTAAATCTCCTGAACTCTGTCTACTTCCTGCAGCCCTCACAGCCCCCACCTGGGCCCAGGCTATCAGTATCTCCTGATGATTTCTGTAACAGTGTTCTAAATTTTACCTCAGTATTGCCCTATACCTTCCATAAGGGCAGGGATGATGTCTATCTTGTTTACCATGCATCATACCTAGAACATCCACCATAGTACTTGGCACAAAATAGGCACTCAATAAAGATTTTTTTTTTTTTTTGACAAATGAGTAGAGGTATTTTTGGAGATAGGGCACTAATACAAAATAGCAAGAGATAATACAACACAAGGAAGAAAGTATGCCACAGCTATTTATTTATTTTTTAAAAATATTTTACTTATTTGAGAGAGAGAGCGCAAGCAGGATGAGGATGGGCAGAGAGGAGGGGCAGAGGGAGAAGCAGACTCCCCGCAGAGTGGGGAGCCCAATGTGGGACTTGTTCGTAGGAGCCTGGTATCATGAGCTGAGCCGAAGGCAGATGCTTAACCAACTGAGTCACCCAGGTGCCCTGCCATAGCTATTTAATAGTCAGCAATTACAGATCACTTTGACCAGTTATTCTCCCCACAACACTGTAATTAAGTTGTTCTTCCTTCCTTCCTTATTTATAAATTAATATTTCAAATGAAATACTTTTTCTTCATATATTAAGAATATTGCCTCCATAGTTGTGTGGAGGTTTAGAACAAATACAATCTAGTAGACAGTCCATAATTAAAAGGAACCTGAGGGGCGCCTGGGTGGCTCAGTCGTTAAGCGACTGCCTTCGGCTCAGGTCATGATCCCAGGGTCCTGGGATTGGGCCTGCATTGGGCTCCCTGCTCAGCGGGGAGCCTGCTTCTCCCTCTCCCTCTGCCTGCAGCTCCCCCTGTTTGTGTTCCCTCTTTCACTGTGTCTCTCTCTCTCAAAAAAATAAATAGAATCTTTAAAAAAAAAAAAAAAAAAGGGAACTTGAATGCACTTGCCAGGTCGCTGGATAATACTGAATGTTATTGACCCATTTTAGAATTTGTGTTTTAGTACCACATGAAGAACAAGGTTTTTAAGTTCAGTGTGTTACACATAAAATCTGAAGACTCAAGTTTTTCTATTTGCATTTTAAAAGTTATGTATAAGCAAAATTAGAGAATTCACTCTTTAATGAATGTGTAGGAAGAACACTGGGAAAAAAAACCCCACCCTCAAAGTCTGGTCATCTCATTTCTTTTATCAAAACAAACAAAAGATAGACAGCCAAGTCAGCACATTTCTTTTACTGTGGATCCGGTTCTGTTATGTATGGTTGATTTAATTTATTTCTACCTTAAACTATAATATTTTATGATGTTTATTTCCGAAATCACTACCAATAATTCTGTTTTAACACTTTGTGAGGTTTAGGGGCTTTATTTGTTTCAATCCAGCTTACAGGCAGCAAAATCCTTTGTCCCCAAATATGATTTACTTTGTAACAACATGAAAAGTCTGGATTAGGTTTCATTTGGCTTTGGTAATAATAAATACACCTAATATATTACTATACTACAACTTTATAATCACAAATTTTAAAACATTGTATGTTAATTCTCTATGTCAAATCATTACAAATGAAAAGAAAAAAACTATCATTATTAGAGGAAGAGCCATGGATACCACCTCTTAGATTTACGTTTTTGTAGCTGCACATTTCATGAACTAGAACAATCCATCTTTGCTCAAGTATATAACTCATAACTGAGCTCTGAAAGCTCCCTATTTTACATACAAGAACTTTGTTAGATACAGGTATTGCAAGTATTTCCCCTTAATCAGTGCCTTTCATTTTCATTTTCCCTGTGTATTTTTGTTTTAGCTTTTTATTGAGGTCTAATTCATATACAATACCATGTATACATCTTCAGTGTTCAGTTCAATCAGTTTTGACAATTGTATATCCTATACAGACAACACCCAAAACAAGATCTGGAATATATCCATCATTTCAGAGGGTCCTTTGTGCCTCTTTCCAGTCTATTCCCTCTCTCCCAGAAGCAACCACTTTCTGATTTTTATGACTAAAGATTTATTTTTGCCTGTTATTAAACTTTGTATAAGTGGAATCTTAAAGTGTTATTTGTGTATGTTTAGATTCTTTCATTCAAGACAAATGTTTCTGAGATTCATCCATACTGTTTTGTGTATCAGTAATTCAGTGTTTTGTTGTGAGAATTCCAATATGTGAATATACCACAGTTTACCCATTCTCCTGATGATGGATGTTTGGGTTGTTTCCAGTTTTGTGCTATTATGAATAAGGCTGCTATGAACATTCTTTACAGGTCTTGTTTTGGATAGGTTTCAATTTCCTTTGGATAAATACTCAGGAGTAGAAGTGCTGGGTCACAAGGAAGATGATTATGTAAAAGACTAAATGGTTGTAACATTTTTCATTCCCATTAGCAATGTATGAAAACTGAGATTTCATGTTATCAGTCTTTTTGATTTTAGTTATTCTAGTAAATATTCTATTGAATTCCTAGTGGGTGGTATCTCATGGTTCTGATTGGCATATCGTTGATGACTAAAGACTTTGAGCACCTTTTCACATTTATTGGCCATTTGTTTATCTCCTTTTGTATAGTTATCTGCTCAAATCTTTCCATTTTCAGTTTATTTATTTATTTTTGGGTCCTTGCATTATTTATTTGTAGGCATTCTTTTTATATTTTGGATATTAATATTTTGTCAGATAATGCATTGAAAAGTATTTTCTCACAAACTATAGCCTGCATTTTCACTTTCAAAGAGGTGTCTTTTGATTAGCAGATATTTTAAATTTCGATAAAGACCAATTTATCAAATTTTAAGTTTTATGGTTTATGATTTTTGTTTATCTAAAAAATATTTACCGGGTGCCTGGGTGGCTCAGTTGGTTAAGCGACTGCCTTCGGCTCAGGTCATGATCCTGGAGTCCCGGGATCGAGTCCCACATCGGGCTCCCTGCTCGGCAGGGAGTCTGCTTCTCCCTCTGACCCTCCCCCCCTCTCATGTGCTCTCTCTCATTCTCTCTCTCTCAAATAAATAAATAAAATCTTAAAAAATAAAAAAATAAAAAAATAAAAAATATTTACCTACTTCAAATTTGCAAAGATATTCTATTTCTTTTAAAAGTTTTGTGACTCTGGGTTTCATATATAGGTTTATGATGCCAGCGTAAGTACTTTTTGTGTATGGAGTCAATTCATTCTTTTCCCCAATATTTATCTAGTAGTTCTAGTTTTATCCAGTTATTTTAGCACCAACTGTTTTTTAAAAAGTCCTTTTCTCGTTGAATTGATTTGTGGATCTATCTTTGGACTGTATTTCTCCTCATTGGTCTATTTGTCTACCTTTATACCAGTACCACACTGTCTGAGATTCAGAGTAGATCCTGAAATCAACAGAGTAAGCCCTCCAACTTTGTTCTTCTTTTTCAAAGTTGTTTTGGTTAGTCTAAGTCCTTTGCATTTTCATGTAAATCTTAGAATCAGGCTGTCAATTCCCACAAAAATGCCTGCTAGGATTTTCTGGGGTTTGCTATTCATTCCATAAATCCATTTGGGAACAGATATCTTAATGTTGAGTCTTCTCCACGAACATGGTATATTGCTTCATTTCTTTAGGTCTCCTGGAATTTCTCTCTATAATGTTTTATAGTGAACAGGCCTTTTGCTCTTTTGCTAAATTGGTTCCTAAGTATTTTATGTTTTTTCATGCTACTGTAAATGAAACTGAATAAATTCATCTTTAAAGTCACATCTAGTTATTTCTAGTGACCTTAAGAAAGTTTATCACACAAGCAGTAAATCATAATGTAAAAAGTTAAGACTATTGGTAAGTAAAACTGAGAAATAAAAACACCATTATTTCCACCTCTTAAGAATACCTACTAACATTTATATCTTGACCTATACACACAGACATCCATGTGAAATCATATTGTGCAGGCTGTTTACTAACCTACTTAAAAAAAAAAAACCTCTACCTTTTCCTGTTAATAATATTTCTTTCTAAAATATAGTCCATACTCAAGTTTCCCAACTATCCCAAAATGTGATTTACATTTGTCCAAATCAGAATCCTATGCAAAAAAATGAACTGCATCTGACTGTTTTATTCATGAGTCTCTTTAAATCTAACACAATCAGGTATGATGATTTCTATTATGATGATTAGAACTTACTTAACTATAAAGCATATTGTAAAGGCCCATGTAAAGGTAATTTTTCCTCATGTAAGTACATGATCTTTAGGAAGTTAGGTGATATCTGATATTGACACTATAACTTTAGGAGAACTGATGACTTAAATAAAGTGAAATTAAGGAGAACAATAATTTCTGGGGGAAAAAAAGAATTCTTTAGGTACAATATTCTGCTAGATAATGTACACATTATTTCTCCATATTTTCTTAGGGCCAAACACATATTTGAGGGAGAAGCCAATGAAAAATTATAAATTTCCTCAGTATTTTAAAGATGTCAATGAAATTACCAAGATTTTCAAATGAGTCAAAAAGAGCAAATATGTTAAAGAAAAAATGTGGTTAAACATCATGTATCAGGGAGATATCTCAAGTGGTTATGTATTTTAACATATGGAACAAGGAGCATAACTTTCACAATTCTTTTTTTTTTTTAAAGATTTTATTTATTTATTTGACAGAGAGAGACAGAGAGAGAGGGAACACAAGCAGGCAGAGTGGGAGAGGGAGAAGCAGGCTCCCCGCTGAGCAGAGAGCCCGATGCGGGGCTCGATCCCAGGACCTTGGGACCATGACCTGAGCCAAAGGCAGACGCTTAATGAGCCACCCAGGCGCCCCCAACTTTCACAATTCTTAACAACAACAACAACAAAAAGAGGTAAAAAGAAAACAACCCAGTGAACTAAGTAAAGTTCTTCTATAAAGGCTATTAAGAACTATAGAAGGGGGTCAAGTACTTCTATAGTCTTATCATTAAGAAATAGAAGCAAACAGTGGTTGATTGACCCTTGAAAAAGGAAGACTTTAATGACAAACTTTACAGACTGTCACAATGACCCAATGGTGGTGATCCAATCCAGCCACTTCCTAGCCCTTTCCCTTACAGCAATTATTTCTAAAATCAGTAAATTTCATTCTTATTTTATTTAGTCTTCTTTATCTTTCTTAGTATAGTTTTTAGTCTGGCTTTAAGAAATCAATAAATCCCTTGAAACTATATAAAGAATATTATGTGTCTGTGCATTTTTCTAGTAGGTGAATAGCTTCCAACAGATTCTCAGTGGGGTCCATAAGATTAAAAACCACTATGACAGATTGGAAGCTAGACTGGCAATCATTCTAGCATATGCTATGATTAATATATAAAACACTGCCAACCCTCAGTTATAATAAATAAGAGGAATTATTAAATAATATAATTAGCTTTAAAATGTAGTCACAGATGCATTTTCTCCAAGTGTTTTTCAAATTGCAAATTGTGACCCATTAGTGTCTAGCATTAAACAAAGAACAGAATCAATAATAGAATAGACAATATCACACAGTGCACTGCATAAAACACTGTTTCCTAAAACTTTTGTTTCAGCTTTATATATGTGTGTGCTATAATGTGGGTTGTATTGTAAAATATATTTCTTACCATGGGTGATGGCCAACAAAGACTGAAAAATACTGCTCTAATGCCTGCTTATCTCTTTGGTTTTTTTGCTTTAAACCTTCTTGATATGCTACTTCTATGGAAATTTGGAACCAAAAAAGTTATGACGATAAAAATAATGATGATATGATGAGCAATATTTACTGAGTATTCACTATGTGCCAGGAAATATGTTTTACTTTTATGATCTCATTTAATCTGTATAATCCAATGAAATATTATTAATCTCCACTTTATAGATGAGAAAACTTAGATTTAGAGAAATAAAATAACTTGATTTAGACCTATGTCTCACTGACTCAACACCCATGCTCCCTAAACTGCAAAAAATAGGTCTCCTAGATAATCTAAAAAGCTTGATAATCCATTTAAAGATAAAGATGAATTGAATATTATAATTCTATAAAGGTTCAGAGCCTTGATCCTGTGATGCTACATTGTTCTTGTCACTCACTTATTGTTTTGGTTTTGACTGATCTAGAATATTCTGCAAAAGTAGTTGTTTCTTTCTAGAGATAATTTTCTTTTTATTTTTTATTTTTATTTTTTTTTTTTTATTTTTTTTTTAAAGATTTTTATTTATTTATTTGAGACAGAGAGAATGACAGAGACAGAGAGCATGAGAGGGAGGAGGGTCAGAGGGAGAAGCAGACTCCCTGCCGAGCAGGGAGCCCGATGCGGGACTCGATCCTGGGACCCCAGGATCATGACCCGAGCCGAAGGCAGTCGCTTAACCAACTGAGCCACCCAGGCGCCCCGATAATTTTCTTTTTAAATTAAAAAAGTTTCTATTCAGGGGCACCTGGGTGGATCAGTCGTTAAGTGTCTGCCTTCAGCTCAGGTCATGATCCCAGGGTCCTGGGATCGAGCCCCGCATCGGTGGGAAACCTGCTCAGCGGGAAGCCTGCTTCTCCCTCTCCCACTCCCCCTGCTTGTGTTCCCTCTCTCGCTGTGTCTCTGTCAAATAAATAAATAAAATTAAAAACAAAAAGTTTCTATTCAGATAGCAGACATATTATATTTTATTAATTCCCAAACTTAAAGATCCCTTTAAATGCTCAATTAGTACAAAATTATAAGCAGCAAAGTACCATGTAAGTAAATCCTATTTACTTCATGGGTTTGTTGTGAGGATGCAACATTTATTAAAAAAAAATTGTAAAAAAACACTACCAGTAACTATCACAAAGTAAATGACAATAAATGTTTAGCTATTATTATCATACAAGAAGACAGGGAAGTTTACACAGTGTTTTGCTTAAATTCTTCCCTGCTTTGTAGTTTGTCCCTGGGGACTTTTCAAAATTTTGCTATCACTTTCTATAGTGAGAGGAATTTGAAGTGTTTCTAAAGCAACATCTGTACAATGAAGTCATTCAGACAGCTCAGTTCAAAATTTAACTGACCACCTAGCAGCTTCATCCCAAGCGTCATAAACACAAATGCTTACCGCTCTAAGCAGATAACCTCAATGAAAGAGTGGGATGGCTAAAGGTGGGTAGGCGCAGGTTGTGTGAAAGGGGCACTCTATTTAAAAGTGGAAACCACCATTCAGTGACAAGAGATTTTATGCCACGCAGGACTGCAGGATCACTACTGCTAGATTTTCAAGAGAAGTCAGAAATCTGGATGTCAACATGAAATTTCCTCATTTTTAAATGTGGCACAAATTTAAACAAAACAAAACACTGTGGGCAAAATGAAACAAGTGTACAGGATAACTCTAGCCCACAGCCTACAGTTTGCCACCCAGCTTTACTTTTATGCCATCACTCAGATACACCAAGCTGAGACACAGCCTACGTGAGACTGCTATCACCTATGTGGCCAGTGGGCAGGGAGAAAATCATAGAACATTTATCTTCTGAAAGTTTAACTCTTCTTTTTCCTTTAGAAGTTTTGGGAACATGTACACTAGCTTTCTCAGAATAGTCTCTTGCTATTCTAAGAAAAAAATTTCACAGGAAGTCCTGAGAAACAAGCCTGTGTGGATAAGGGTTTAAAGTTAAGGACAAATATGGGGCACCTAGGTGGCTCAGTCATCAAGCGTCTGCCTTCGGCTTGGGTCGTGACCCCAGGGTCCTGGGATTGAGCCCCGCATCGGGCTCCCTGCCTGCTTCTCCCTCTCCCGCTCCCCCTGCTTGTGTTCCCTCTCTTGCTGTCTCTCTGTCAAATAAAAATAAAATCTTAAAAAAAAAATCTTTAAAGTTAAGAATAATCAAAATATAAACACATAAAGAGAAAAGTGAGTATGTTTATAGGACTTCAGGAGAAAATTTCCACTCATGACTGAAGAAGTAAAAAAGTCTTTCAATACAGATGATAAGTCTCTTTATTACAGAAATAAATATTCGTATTTGCTTAACTTTTTCTGATACAACACTATTGTTTCACAACTCCTTTTATGTTTACAGGGGCATGGCAACTTTCATGAGGGCGAGTTTCTCAAGTCAGCCCTTAAAGTGAAAATTTTTGTATAGTCAAAATTACCTTTGTACATCCTTTAAATTGTCATAAGTAAAGGCACATGATTTTGTATATCCCATACCACTTCTCAGTAAGTTCAACACAGTTAATTTTTGCTCCATGATTGGAATAGATACTGTCTTGTTATGCATGAATGAAGCACAGCTGAAATTCTCAATTGTCAACCATTCAGGCCAGTTAGATGTGAATGACTGTAAAGTGTGATTTTGTAGAGGGGGAAAACTAACCCAAAAAGCTAACCTCTACTAAGTATTAGAATAAGATAATGATTAAAATATCTACATAAGAGAGAGGAACTGGGTCGCTTCCATGCCTAAGAGAACCACAAATTCAGAGAAAAAAGAATAGTCCTGTGGGTATCTTCCCAAACTACATAGGTACTTGCAAATAAAGATACAGTTTAGAAAAATAAAACAACATATTCAGTGTAGGATCTGTAACAGATTAAAAGAGTCTTACAGAAATAGTGCTATTTTATTCAGTAAACCAATACAGAGAAAAAATGGAGTGCTCTCACTAACAATTTCTGGTAACCTGAGTTTTAACCCCATTTGTAGGCAAAGAGAGCTAAGGTACTCAACGCTGTTGTAAGAAGGAGCTAAAGATATTTTATTTCTGGCCTACACGTAGTCTCTAGTTTCTTTCTTTTCTGGGATGTAAATGCAATGACATATAGGTAATAATTTCAATTAGTTTTAATTTTCATTAAAAGTTAATAAACTAGCATGCAATTTATATGTGAATCAGTTCACTGGGACTTAATCATTTTTGTTTTCACAATTCTAAAGCTAAGGATTAGATACTAAAATCAAGGCAGATGTGTTAAAGGTGAGCTAACACACATCATAAACAACAGGTATATGTTTACTACATAGTAAAATTATTTATTTTAATGGAGTGCAATCAATCAAGAATTGATGACTACCAACTAGCCCCAGAAATATCTTTAAGCAATCAACGGGCTCAGAGACTCTGATAAGTATGTGACTGTCACACTGAATGCACAGTTATGGAAAATGTTTTCTGTAGTTAAATCAACTGGTATAGTAACACTGGTATGATAACTGAAAAGAAATTAACCTATACTATAGCCTGGGTTCAGGAAATTAAAAGAGAAAACAAACTGGGGAAAAGGATATAGATTGTATTTATCATGACAACATGCTAATTTCTTTTTCTTTTTTTAAAGATTTTATTTATTTATTTGAGAGAGAGAGAATGAGAGAGAGCACATGAGAGAGGGGAGGGTCAGAGGGAGAAGCAGACTCCCTGCAGAGCAGGGAGCTCCGATGTGGGACTCGATCCAGGGACTCCAGGATCATGACCTGAGCCGAAGGCAGTCGCTTAACCAACTGAGCCACTCAGGCGCCCGACAACATGCTAATTTCAATAAGCAGGCAGGTAGGATTGACTTAAAAGCTGTGTCAGCTCACTAAAACCAAATGTTGGCTGGTAGCATAAATTGGCTCTCATTGTCAAAAGCTTATCATACAGCTTATAAGACAATTAAGCATTGCAAGATAAGCCACTACAAGGTAAGCCATGACTTACCTTTATGGACTGGCACTGGTATAGGAACCGGGCTCCTGACACATGAGCTTGTGGGTTGGACTGGAGGCCTATATATGCCCACAATACCTGGACCTCCAGGGAAACTGGTATGACACAGCAGGAAGTACAATGTGTAGCCTGTAGAAGGGTAAAGAAGCACCTGTTGAATTGCTGATGGTTGCCTAGTCAGTTACCATGCATTAAGTAGCCACTGCTTCTTAAACATTACATGTAACAGAGAAGGTAATATGACTTAGAGAAAGAACACAAAAGTTCACAATAGATCATACCATTGTCTTGGATCTTAAAAAATTAATATTCTAAAATGGAAATGGGAAATGACTAACACAGAGATTAATAAAATGTAATAAAATGTACGATGGCTGTAAGAAGTGCTCTATGAGTGATGCATAGTCAGTGTTGTGGAATGCCAGAAGAAACAGCCACTTCTGGTTGAGGATGGCTTCATGGGCCTGGGATGAGTAATATGTGACTGGAAAGAATGGTGATGATAAAGGAAATTCAGGTAGAGAGATGGCATATAAAAAGGTGTGCAAGTAGAACAGCACATGATGCCACGGAGGGACATTCATTGATTAATCTGAAAAACAGTGACTGAGTGTCTTCTATGTGCTAGGTGTGATGGAGGCACTGGCCTTGAGCAGACCACTTGAGTGAAGCAAAGGATTTGGACACGGAAGCAGTGAAAGGTTAAGGAAGACATTTCAGGATTAGATTATGATATCCAACCAAGCAGTCTGACTCCAGGAGGATTAATTCTAAGAGGTAAGAAGGATTGACGCAAGTGAGTTACTATAACTTAGCAAATACAAACTATCCTCAAATATGCCTTGTGCTTTTCCAGCTTCATACCTTTTTACAGTAAAGCTCAGACACTGGCAATAACATATATAAACCAGGAATGGGGGAGACAGAACATATTTAAGTTTACTTTATTCAGGAATTATCAAACTGTTTTCCAAAGTGGCCGCACCATCTGCAGTCCCATCAACAATGTCTGAGGGTTCCAGTTTCTCCACATCCTTGACAACACTTGTTGGTGTCTATCTTTTTAAGTATAGCCATCCTAGTGGGTGTGAAGTGTGAACCACAATTCCTTTGTAGGGCTATACTGGAGGTTTAAGAGAATTCAATTTGACTTCAGTTGCCCAAAGGCTGGACATGTGTTTACTTATCCCTCCCGTCTTCTTAAGAGGAACAAAGTATATAAGGAATAAAGTCATAATAGAGCTGAGGAAGGGAAAAAGGGCACTTCCAAAATAATTGCTAAGGAGAAAGGCCTTTTGAAGTCTGAACCAAAACTCAAAAGTTAAAAAAAAAATAAATTGGTTATCTTTCACAATATAAAAATCAGTGTCTGCATGGCAAAAAACCATAACAAAACAAAACAAAAAACCCAACAGAAATGAAGTCAAAAGACTAATGACAAACTGAGAAAAAATATCTACAAATCATACCACAGAAAAAGGTCCGTTTCTCAAATTTGCAAAGATTTCCTATAAGTCATAAGACCAATAATTCAATAAAAATAGGCAAGGAATATAAATAAATAATAGTGAATAAAATACAAATTGTTCAACCATATATCAAAATATAGTGAGAGAAAAATAAAACTCTCTTACTCATAGTGAGAGAAAAATGAACTATACTGGGATACTATTTTTCACTTATGAAAAAAGATTAAAGTTTCATAACACTGTTGCTGAGGGTAAGGGGAAAAAGCAGTCTCACAGATGAATGATGGGACTGGATACTGTATGTATGGGGAGTAAATTGACATTATTAAAATTTTAAATGCATATACCTTTGATCTAGCAATTCTACTTCTAGAAGTTATCATATAGGTTTATTCTCTCATGTACAAAATGGTGCCTGAGCCAGGTTACAAAATGCCACATTGTATATAATAGCAAAAGACTGAAAACAAACTGAATGTCCACCAAAAACTCTGGCTAAATGAATTCTGGTTCATCCATGTAATGGAATACTATGGAGCTATATTTCCCAAAGAATGAGGAAGCATATTATGTACTGATAAGGAAGAAACTCTAAGATCAAGTGAAAAAAGGAAGGTGCAGAGCAGTGTTTATGATATTATACCATTTGGATTGGATTAAAAAAAAAAAGTACAAGAGTATTTACTTGTGTGAGCATGCAGGATCTGTGGAAGGAAAGAAACTAGTAACTTCAGTTGCCTGTGTGGAAGGGAAGAGCTGTCTGAGAGAGAGATTTTTATTTTGTACTTTTTGAATTTTGAGCCAAGTGTATACATTACTTATACAGAAAAATAAACAATTGAAAATTAGAAAAGAAAATTAAAGGTATGGCTGACTACAGTGAGGAGATAGGGGGTAGGCAAAAGAGGAAGAAGACAGACTAGCACAGCAGATTTACTTATTTCACCTGGGTTGGAGTCAAGAGATACACCCGTTGGCACTGATCTAGGAGGCCACCAGGAAAAGTAAAAACAGAAACAGCTATGTGCGGTTCCTTCCAGGGTAGGGGTTGTTGCGATTTTTACTTTGCATTTAATACCATTATACATAGTTTAAATTTTTAACCTGTTAATGTATTTTTATTAAATGTAAATATGTAAACTTTTATAACAGAAAGAACACAATTTCAACCTGAAAGAATCTATGTTAACCAAACATTCAAGAATATAAGAGAATATTTGAAATATATATGAAATAAATACATTTATTTTTCTCTTACTATGAGTAGGTTGATTTTGAACCACAGAACAATCTCTACCTTCAAATATTTTTCTACCTTCAAATTTTTTTTCCAAGTAAGGAAAATAAGTTAGGTATAAACCTAACCTGAAATAATGACTTTAAATGGGCGTGATTTCTTGTACTCTTCCTTTTATGACTACATTATCTTCCTTCTATGAGAGTCCCATCATCTATAGAAACAGGGATGGTTTTAATTCTGATATCCATAATTTACATACAAAACGGGAAGTGAGTTTTTGTGAGAACATGTATTTCTCTCCTTACTGAAACACTGCAGTTCCTGCTGAGAATCCTTGTCCACTCTCTCTTCTGGGCTGGGACAGCATTACCAAAGATGGCAACATGTTCTGGGCTGGTCTTTCCATGAAGAGTCTCATAAATCTCCTGCTGTAAGTGGCTGCAGTCCACCTTTTTCAGCCTGAAATAAAACACCACGGAGGCTCGAGTCCAATGCTAACATATTAATCCAAAGTTTAAAAATGATACTATAAAATAAATAGAGGAAATAATCCTTATTATTAGATATAGAAGACTGTCAGAAAACTTTCAGCAATATTAACATTATTTAGATTACAAAACAACTCCTAACTAGCATTGTCATTCAAGATATAAAAGTTGTCATATCGACATATTCCCTAGAGAGACAAAATTGTGGGAAATGATGTGGAAGCAAAGAGTTACCTGAGCTTGCATCCAGATACTGCATTCACTCCAAATTGTACTTCATATCTCTTAACAGAGCAAATTCCATCACCCTGGCTCTGTAAGAGGGTCATCTGAGGTAGAAAGCGATGGTCAAGGAGAGTGTAACAGAATAAAAAGAAGGCAGATTGGAAAATTTATGCTCGTTTCCTTAACACTATATTTTACCAATGTCATGACACTGTTCAAGTCACAAATACGTTTTTTTCCTCTAGTAATTAAAAAACACACAGAGGCAGTAACTATTTTCCCAAAAAATGGCTAACCACATAGCAGTATAAAAATGTTTCATTAAAACAAACAGAAATGAGTCATGATCCTTACCTTCATCAGTTTAACACATTTTAAAGCCTTTGGTAGCAACAACTTTGAGAACATAATGTATTAATGGTTCAGTAAAGTCCTGAATACCTAAAAAAATCAGGGGACCTCAGAATTGGGAAACCCAAAACATCAGTAGCCACAGCTTTTCTCATTAGGCTGTAACAGGCTACACAGCTCCAGAAAAGGATACAGAGTGACTTATATCTCCAGTTAGGACCAAAAGTGGCTTCCCAACAATATAGCCAGGATTCCCACTTCTAGGACCAGTAGGAGAAGCAGTTGTGCTCTGTTGAGAAGCCTGCAGAAAGAGTGAAGGAAAGTCACCTACAGAGAAAAGCATGCTCTCACACCTTCCACTGCTTGGCTTCATACCCTTCTTTATGGCAATGCAGTAAGTTAGCTGTACCAAACAATCTGGCTCCCTTCCACAGTGGAGCATTTTGCAGAAGTTTCTTGCAAAACTTCCGTGTTTTACTTTTTATTCACTAAAATAGGTGCTGAGTGATCTAAAAATTGAAATTCACTACATGCTACTTCTACCAAGGATTACAACCAAGGATTGACCAACCCTGTTTCTCAAAAATTACTATCAGTTGATGCTATGTTCAGCCTAGCTGAAATGAGAGGAATTTAAACATAATTTAGAAATATCTTTTAATTAACTACAGATGTTCCAGAGATAAACTGAGAAGCATGAGACTTGGTAGATCACTTGAGAGCAGAGTGGAGAAGAAACATGATTCTGCTGGGTTCAAAAAGAAGAAAGAAGTAGAAGAAAGCCAAAAGATGGTGATCAAGATTGGAAAGTTAGATTAAGTGGGAAATGAGTAAAATGCTGAATGCTGTCACATTATATTTTGACATGTTCATAAATATATACAAGTAAAAATTCATTATAAGTATATAAACTCAAATAATGCAGAAATATAGAGTAAAAGTGAAAAACAAACAAAAATCTGCTGAATGCCCAGAAATATGAGAAAAGCTAGTTAAAGAATTTCTGTGGGACGTAGGCTGAGTTTATGATTCAAAGTGACTATTCAAAAAAAGAGTTTGGATTTGAGACTAAAGTCCTGCTTCACTGGGGAGCCAGATAATCTGAGAAAATGCTACTGAATAAACATTATTGAATCTCTGTCATTTGTAGTTAAATTATGAAATACGAAATGTTGAGGCCTCAACGGACAGATTGAACTAGGCCTTCATGTTCTTTCTTTTTTTTTTTTAGGCTGGTTGTGGAACCCTAGGCCTTCATATTCTTAATCTATTTTGAATGTATCACAGAAGCACGGGCACTATTTCTAATCCAGTATTTCCTCCCCTCTCAGTCCCCTATAGCAGAAGGGCTCTAACCCTGAAGCGAATGAGAAAGTGTTGTTGTAAGGAAGTGCCTGGCTCGACAGTCAGGTTGGTTTGTCCAAAACTGACAGAGACTTTCTGGATTCCAAAAGTCCCATTGGTCTCTATCTCATAGATGACCTGAAATACAAAAGTAGAATTAATAAAAATTATTTAATGGGCCAATTATACAGAAGATTTTCTGTCTTAATAAGAGTTTTACTATAAGTGAATGAGGGTACAGCATAGTGACTAGTTTATTGTATATTTGAAAGTTAAGAGAGTAGATCTTAAAAGTTCTCATTGCAAGGAAAAATGTGTAACTGTGCGGTGATGAATATCAACTAAACTTACTGTGGTAATCATTTCACTATATATGTGTGTGTGTATATATATATGTATATATGAAAACATGTTATACACCTAAAACTAGTGATATTATATCTCAATAAAAAAAATAACTGAATGAGGGAGACTAAACAAGTAATCTTAAAAATGCCAAACACAAATACCATGAAAAGACAGAATTCATAATCTATCTACACATGCAAAGAGACTGGATAGAACTCTTTGAAAGGGTTCATGGGAGAAGTAAGTTTATGGTAAGGATTGAAAGGGAAGAAAAATGAGTTTTGAAGATGTGCAGGGGACGTGAGTAGAGAAGGAGCACGGAATGGACACCCGGTTTACTTGGCTCTCCCAATGTCTGAGGATGAATGAAGATAATAGCTGGAGATGGAATTCATAAGCAATTGAAGGTAACCTTAGATTTCTGAGCAGTCTTTACAATGATGTTTAAGACAATTCTTCCTTCTGTAGGGTGATCAAAAGGGAGAATGGAGGAAAAGAAGTTGACTCTTCTATTTTAGATTTTCAGATGATACTGATTTTGTCAACAGAAGAAAATGTGGTAAGAACTATAATAAACCACAAGTGGGTAAAGAAAGAGGAGTCAGAAGTAACTGTAATCTTTTGTACATGAAATACTAGAGGATGGTAGTAATGGAAACTGAAATATGGTAGGGAGGAAGGTGATGGGCTCAATTCTTGACATGTTAAGTTCCATGCACAAAAATTCATGTGGGGTTGGTCTGGTACTTAATGGAAGATGAGGCACCTTTGGTAATGTTGATCAACAAACATCAGTCCAGAATCTGAGATCAGCGTCCTCACCTGGTAAACCACATTCTGACAAGTGTTTCCAGACAAGAGAGGAGAACCAGCTTGTGAGATAAGAGTTACAGGGACCTGGAACTAGCAAGGGAAAGAAGCAAATCAACTGAAATGAAAGCAGTATTTTCTCTTCTAGCTACGTATTATGCTGAAATGAGTATTTTTCATTTTTGACACCTTCCTCTTTCCTTCCATTGCCAGCCTACAACTTAAGATCAAAAATCATTTTAAATCAGCACTTCTCAAAACATATTTCTCAGAACATTAATTCCACTAGATATAAAAATAAAGGTTCCGTGGTCAAATAAATTTTACAAATTTTTGTGTTTTTTTTTTTTTTTTTTTTTAAGTTTTTATTTCCTTTAAGTAATCTCTACACCCAGTGCGGGGCTTGAACTCACAACCCCAAGATCAAGAGTTGCAAGCTCTACTGAACCAGCAAGGTGCCCCCAAATAAATTTTAGAAATATTATATTTGGTATTCCCCTCTTAGAGAGTACCAAGTCCCTTTAGCACATTAAAGACTCTAAGAAGTCCACTCTAAAAATAGTATTTAACTTTACTTAACCCAACGTTTCCCAAACTTATCTAACACCTTATGAATTCGTATTTCATGTGATGCTTATTAATCATATAGAACATACACGGGAAAACAATGTTTTAGATTCACACTTAAGAGTTTGATACACCACACATACATTTCCTTTCACAATTACAGTCTAGATTGAAATTGCCTCAGATGCAAAGGGACCAAATAGTCTCCTTCCTTTTCTGTGATAAACAATGTCATACCTTCATATTCTTCAGATCAGTCATACCTTTTGGAACCTAGAAAAAGAGAATAGCAAGAACCGTGAGTGTGCATACACCTCAGAGAAAATCTCCAGGAGCTTGTGGTTTCGCGTGTGGGGAGGAAAAAATCAACATATTGGAATGATTTTTCTCTTCTACCTGACTCTTCTTTATACTAAAATGCTATGAGTAAAGCTGAGGAGAGGTTGGGCTATGACACACCTACTCTGTGCAGAGCTCTACTGAACAGCAAAAGCAAGAGGTTTTGGTGAGATAGTGAAATGTCATCCCTTGCCACCCTCCCAAGCCAATCCCATTATCCAGGAGGGTAGAATCTCTTATCCTGGATATATCCCCCAACTCTTTCATCTTTCTTCAGAGGGTAGGGTTTCTGGGCCCTCTGTTTTTTTATGTAGTTCTTAGGCATTCTGACTTTCAGTTCAGTGCTTTATCCACAACCCAATAGCAGGAAGCATGCTGACTTTATATCCACAACAGTGACAGTGGGGAGGGAAGGGATACCACCTTCAAGACTGAGAAGTTATAGTAAGAGGCAGCATTGAGGGCTGGATCCAAGGTGCAGCTACTTGTCAGGTTCTTGAAGAAACGAGCACAGGTTGTACTTTTACTCTCCAGGAAACCTTAGAACACAAAGAATTAAGGGAGTGATAAAAGAAAAAGCCCATTTTATTTTTGTGAAAAACAATTTTTTTTAGGTTTTTTTAAAGTGATTTCTAAGAAAGCCCATTTTAATTTTTTTAAAAAGATTTTATTTATTTATTTGACAGAGAGAGACACAGCAAGAGAGGGAACACAAGCAGGGGGAGTGGGAGAGGGAGAAGCAGGCTTCCCGCAGAGCAGGGAGCCTGATGTGGGGCTCCATCACAGAACCCTGGGATCATGACCTGAGCCAAAGGCAGACGCTTAACGACTGAGCCACCCAGGCGCCCCAGAAAGCCTATTTTAAAGGGAACAAAAACGTTGGCACTTCTGTTTTGGACTCACCTGCAGGATTGCTCTCGGCACAGAGCCCCCCAGCTCCAACTCCCGCAGGCTGCCTCAGCAAGCTGATTACAGACCACTTGGGGAAGTAAGTCAAAATGGGGTCCCCAGCCTGAACAAAGTATAGTAGAAATTTATTCAAAGTGAGATTGGACTGAACTCCACCAGCAAAGAAAAAGTAGAAACAAAAATTAACTCAAGGGCTTGTGAATGTGCATAATACTGTCTTCTAAAAGAGCTTGACAGTGGTTGACCCAGTTGCAGGGGTGTACCTTAAAGATACCTGGTCAACTGTCAGCCATGAGGGAAAAACCACACCAAACAATCCCATCCCTATCCCCAGGCTCACCCTGTAATGAGGTGGTGGCAACTGGGTTTGGAATGTTGAAGTGAATGATCCACCTCCAAACTCTGTAGCCAGGGTCTCGAAGTGGGTTGCATTGACCTTTTGGAGCTTCTGGAAATAGTTTAATTTTGCTAAAATGTTTTTAAAAGATAAGGGGTTTAGATAAAAGAAAAATATTTATTTAAAAATATCTGGCACACCAAGTAACTGTTTTTATTTTTTATTTTATTTTATTTTATTTTTTAAAGATTTTCTTTATTTATTCAACAGAGAGAGACACACAGCGAGAGGGAACACAAGCAGGGGGAGTGGGAGAGGAAGAAGCAGGCTTCCCACCGAGCAGGGAGCCCGATGCGGGGAGCCCGATATGGGGAGCCCGATGCGGGGAGCCCGATTCGGGGCTCGATCCCAGGACCCTGGGATCATGACCCGAGCCGAAGGCAGACGCTTAACGACTGAGCCACCCAGGCGCCCCCAAGTAACTGCTTTTAAAAAGTATTCTTATTGGGGCATAATACATACACAGCAAAGTTTGTAAATGCACTCATCTTAAGTGTAAACTCAAAAAAATTTTTACACATTGCTATAGTTTTATTCCTACTACTCAGATTACATTATAGAACATTTTCCCAGAAGACTCACAATCAATAATACTCCACTTTTAAAGATAATAATTCTGATTTTTATCACCTTCTACTGCATGTATATTCGGTTAAAAGAACTATTGTTTTATTATTAAGATCTAAGGTAAGAATATGGCCAATGAATGCCAGGCAGTTCCAAGTCCCTGATGCCAGGAATGTGAGTGATTAGCAATTTGTGATGAAAACAGCAGGTTCAATAATGCTCACATTTGCCCCATACCAGATTAGTCTCTAGCGCAATAAAATGGTACTGTTTCTGTTGGAACATGGCAAAGTTAGAGATAACATTAAATTTGTCCTCTCCTTCCTGTTTCTTCTAAACTTCAACTGACCAGTCCTAATAATAATGTTTCCATCTCTCAAGTATATGAATTTGTTATGTTTCCCTCCTTTCACTTCATAATTTCTACATTTAAATTTTCAGACACTCCAAAGAGGTATTTTCTCTAATAAGTCTATAATTTATATTATAACAATATAGAAATCTATTCAAGTTCCTGCAGCCATCTCCTTACGGCTAACAAGGATGACTGAAATTAAAGTTCTGTATGGGTTTGCTGTTCCACAGCCAAGAGGGCATAAGAAATTGCAAATGTTCACTAATAAGAGAGAGGGGGCAAGTAGAGAGGTAGAAAAGGGCAGATGATAGAAATTCAACAGACAAAAGAAAAGTTTAAAAACAAAAGTTCAGACACAAAGCCAATTTTCAACAAATGTTAGGTAACAAGAATAGCCAACACATTTCTACTCACAGTTGTTCACAAGGACACAAAACTGCCTAATTCCACTTGAATCCATGAAAACTCTTGAAGGAAATGGGGAATTACTCCTGAAGATAAGAGAGTTGTCCACGCACATCCAACTTGAAGACCTGAGAGGAAACAGGATGAAGAACAGATTAGAAGCAGAGGGTTAGGTCCAAAAAGGTGCTGCATGGATGTCAGTCAATGCCTAAGAGAGGCCTCCTTGGGCAGCCACAGGCCAACACAAAAGTCCTATTCTATTGGACTGCCCTGCCCTAGAGAATTTGAGGAGGAACTTCACTCCTGGGAAAAACCAAGGTAATTCCACTTATAGAAATGGAAGTGGGGGCTGAAGGCAGGAAAGGTAACTCTTCCTACTTCCAAATATGACCTATTCTAGGGTCCCAGTTTTCTTAGGATTCAACCGGCACACGGCAGCTCACCTCACGCTGCCGGGAAGGCAGAAGGAAAAAACCGTCCTCGGATGGAGAAGATAGCAGTCCTTGTCGCAGCAGCAATTTATGTCGCAGGTACCAGGAGTCAAGTCACAGACACAGAACGGTAAGACTATGAAGATAAAGCAGAGCGAACGGGATGAGGATTCCCAAACTTCCAAGCGCGAATTCCCCTCTTCCGATAGCCCCACTCCTCACTTTGTGGAAATTCACTTTGCTCACAGAATTTTAAGATCCAAGTCAGTGGTTTCCATCCCCACATCTCCTCTCCTCACCTGGGAAGAGGTCTACGGTCCCATTCCCAGGTGCAGAAGGGGTCAGGACCGTAGGGCCCACCGTAGAGATCCCAGACACAGGCCAGGGAGTTTCAGACCCCTCCGAGGAGGACTCAAGGGTCCCGCCCGGCGACGCTGGCCCCACGTCCGGAGGGGTGGGCACAGCCCCTAACGGGGAGAAAGAGGGCTGAGGCCAGATGCCCTCGGGGACCATCAGGAAGAACACCTGCAGTAGCGCGAGCTGCGAGGTGCACATGGGGCGAGATGAACATGGGGAAGTCAAGACCCCTAGGAGATCAAAGCCGATTTCAGCGGTCGCCAGGCGCTTCGCTAGAGGGTGGATGGGAGGAGTCGCATCTCGTCTGACGTCATCCGCATGCATCTGCTCATTGGCTCAAGGCGATGGCTGAGAGCTCTCCAGCCAGTAGAAAGCGGCGTTGTTACACTCTTTCCAGCGGCTTTTAGTGTGCGCCCTCCTCCTTAGGCCAGGCCGCGCACCGCCTCCGTCGCTTGGTAACGGCCAAACTCGCGGAGGAGCTCTTGCCTCTTCTCTCCGCTAGGTGACAGTAGAAGGTCAGCGGAACGAGAGGTGCAGCGGAGTGCCGCGCGGGAGTAGCGGCCCAAGGACCGAGCCCTTCCTCCAAGAGGGAAACCCCAGAGGCTGGAAAGAGAATTGCTTATCTTTTCCACCCCGGATTCTAAAGGTGAGAAACTCTAAGGAAGGATAATGATCTCGGGGAGGAAAATACACAGAAGGTCATATACACCTAAAAAAAAAAAAAGAAAAGAAAAGAAAAGAAAAAAAACCTCCCTCTAAATATTGTATTTTTTTGGAAACAAAGATTAAATTTTAACGTTGAGAAATATAAAAGAATATAAACCTCAATAAATGCTGCAGTCATTAACTGTGGACTGCATAGTTGTTATTAGAGAAAATAGAGAAGGGGGTGAGAAATGGGGTAGGAAAAAATGTGAGAAGCTAGGGAGAGAAAGTAAGGAAAGGAGAAGACAGATTTTCTAGGAGCTGAAGGGAAAATAAGACGCAGGGATGGAAATAGCCAAGGGATAGAGAAGAAAACTTATCTTTTTGCCATTATAATCGCCACCTGTTGTAACCCTTTTCGGGAAGTTTTGGTCTTTCCCGGGAGTGGCGGCGTTTTCTTCTGATTCTCTGGAGCAGCACTGTCTTCCTGCAGTGTTGGAAACGTTCTCTGTCTACACCGTTCAATATGGCAGCCACCGGCTCTACGTGGCTACTGCGCCCTGGAAACGTGGCTCCTGTGACTAAGGAGCTGAATTTAAAATTTTTAGGTAATTCAAAGTTGAATAACTACATGTGACTAGCAGCTACCATATTGGACAGTACAACTCTGGATGATCAAAATCTTGCTCCCGCTAGACCCAGTGTTTTCCTCAGGCCGTACAGGTCCGACATCTGGATTATTTCAGTTGCTTAGTTCAGAGATATAAATGGAGATCTGTTAAGAGTTGTCTAAAATCTGGTATACTTACCTAAAATCTAGCCAATACCTCCTTTTCCAAGTGAATCACTTAGGCAGATAAATTTTAGGACCCCTGACCTTTCTCACATTTTCTGACAAGGTATTGACTTCTAATGTTTTAAAGTCAGTAGCTAAATGTATTTCTGTGTTATAAATGTTCTCAAACATATTTATTGATTTAATTTTTATTGAAGCATGAGTAACATAAATGTTTCAGGTGTACAGCGTATTGATTCAACAATTCTATGTATTACCCCATGCTCACTATGGTAAATGTAATCACCATCTGTCACCCAACGACATTATTATGATACTATCATTATTTTTTTAAAGAATTTATTTATTTATTTGACAGAGAGAGAGCGAGCACAAGAAGGGGGCGCAGCAGAGGGAGAGGGAGAAGCAGGCTCCCCGCTGAGCAGGGATTCCCAACGTCGGGCTCGATCCCAGGAGCTTGGGATCATGACCTGAGCCAAAGGCAGCCGCTTAACCAACTGAACCACCCAGGCGCCCCTACGATATTATTGACTATATTCCCTATGCTATACTTTTCGTCTCTGTGACTTATTTATTTTATAGCTGGAAGTCAAACATATTTTCATATGATTGTATGATGGACTGCTATAAGAGATATGTATATTTGTGTTTGGGCATAAAACATTTATCTACTTTATTAGTAATTTCTGTAGGAAAGGGCCAAATTGAAGTTATTCAAATTATATATATTGACTAGGATATAAACTCCACAAACCAGGGGCTTTTGTCTGTTTTGTTCACTGATATGTCCCATGCCTAGAACAGTACCTAGGACATATTAGATGTGCATTAAATATTTTTCAAAAGATTGTTTTGTGAACTCTTTGGGTTTAACTCAAGAATATTTAGAGTTTATATTATTTCAGGATTGCATTTATTTATATAAAATTTCTATTGTACAACCACCTGGAGATTATTTTAGATTTAAAAATTTAGAATTTACACTGTAACAATCAAGGTAAATCAATGATAAATAATTCCTGAATTTATTAGTGTTGGCAAAAGAGTCTGTTGATTGAAGTAATTTTAGGGTTGAGTACAAGGAAATAACATCTCAGGATCTTTTTTTTTCATCTCAGGATCTTTCTGAATTGCTTTATCTTATTTTTAACTTTAGCACTTAACAAATTTTTTAAAATAGTACTTTTCCCCTCATTTTTTTTATAGTTGAGCAATAATACTCTTTCTGTTGTTGCTGTTGTTATGTTTGTAGGAATCTATGATACAGAACTCTCAATTCTTTTGAGATCTAATATTAAAATCTAAAAGGTAATTTTGATGAGGGAGAATGGGATTTATTCACACATGTCCTGCAGATGCCAGTTTTAACATGGAAACCATGTCTTAAATTGAAATAGCTTAATATGACATCACTTCAGAGGCAAAGATTTCCAAATTAGATCATATGATACAAGCAGCTGTCTGTGTTTGGTATTAAAAGAGTTCAATATGTACTTAAAAATTTAACTGAGATTGAATCAGAATGGCCAACTGAGAGCAAGTTCTAGCCTCTAGCCTCTCCCAAATCCTCCCCTCTTTCCCAAGTCTAAAAATTACAAAAAAAGTTACATGGGTACACAAACTCATATGCATCCATGCATGTACCTTAATATCGAAAAACACAAAGGGGTGCTCTCAGTGGACCAGGCATTATGAGAATCCTTGAAAAATAGGAAGCAGATGGGATTGGATTGAAGGTAGACAAATAAAAGTTGCATAACAGAGGCTTAATACAAAAATGCAGGTGGCTCTTGGGGACATTCCAAGTACACAGAAAAAAAAAAAGATTGACATCAGTAGGGCCCTTGGACAACGTGTGAGTTATTGATTGAGGTACTGCTATAAGAAGAGACAGTCCGCCTCTCAGCCTTACTCCCACTTGCTCATGCAGTGCGTAGCAAAAGAACTTGCTCTAAGGGGGGCAGGCGCAGTCCATGTAGGTACTTTTGCTGAAAAGCTGTGATGGCTTTTGATATCTGGGAGGAAGAGAGAGACTTCATATCTTGAAGACTGTTACTAGTTCACCTTGTGAAGCTGCACATGCAGCATTCCTCCTTCAAAACACTCAAGGCAGAATGAAAAAGAGAAAATCCACAAAAAATATAGGTTAAAAGACATTACCTTAAACAGAGAATAATAAGACTTGAACTTTTTTTTTTTAAGATTTTATTTATTTGAGAGAGAGAGAGAGAGCATGAGCGGGGGAAGGGGCAGAGGGAGAAGGAGAGGGAGAAGCAGACTCTCCGCTGAGCATGGAGCCCGACGCGGGACTTGATCCCAGGACCCCAAGATAATGACCTGAGCTGAAGGCAGACACTGAACCAACTAAACGCCCCATTGAACTTGACTTTTTAACAGAAATGAGGAAAGCCAGGGCGCCTGGGTGGCTCAGTCTGTTAAGCATCTGCCTTGGGTTCAGGTCCTGATCCCAGGGTCCTGGGATCAAGCCCCAAGTTGGGCTCCTTGCTCAGTGGAGAGCCTGCTTCTCCCTCTTCCTTTGCTACTCCCCCTGCTCGTGCTTGCTCGCTTGTTCTCACTCTATCTCAAATGAATAAATACAATCTTAAAAAAAAAAAAAGAAATGAAGAAAACCATAAAAAGTTGAGTAAGGTCTTAGAAGAAGCTACACTATAATTCTATACCTAGCAAAATATCCTTCAGAAATGAAGATAAGATAAAAATGTGTTTAGAAAACAAGCATTGAGAAAGAAGATCACCACCAACAAACCCACACAAAGAATTGCTAAAGGGAGTTATTCAGGCTAAAGGGAAAATGATCCCAGATGGAAGCACAGAAATGCAGGAATAAGAGCAATGAGAAAGATAAACACAGGGTCAATATATAAACTCAATTGTATTATAAATATCACCTAAAGTTTTAGATGGTAAAATTTATAATAAAAAATTAAATACCTAGGAATAAATCTATGATAGTGCAAGATCTCTGCATATCAAGCTGTATATGATTTCTGAGAGGAAATTAAATAAAACCTAAATAAATGGAGAGCTGCACCAAATTAATGGCTAGGAAGACTTATGAGTGAAAACATGTCATTTCTTCCCAAATTGATGTATAGATTCATTGCAGTCCTAGTAAAAATCCCAGCATTTTTTGGTAAAAATGGAGAAGCTGATTTCAAATGTCATATGTAATTGCAGAAGACCAAGAACAGCCAAGAGAATCTTGAAGAAGAACAAAGTTGGAGGGCCTGTTCCTACTATATATTACCTCTTATTATTAAGATTAAATAATTACTAGAACAAAATGGTATGGCTTTGGCTGTAAGATAGATAGACCAATGGAAAAGAACGGAGTCCAGAAACAGACCTACACATATGTGGTCACTTGATCTATGACAAAAATGATACTACAGTGCAGTGAGGGAAGGGTAATCTTGTCAGTAAGTTGTGCTGGATATCAACTGGATATTCATACAGACAACAGTGTATCTTGACTCCTAGCTATACATACCCAAACGTTAATTTCATATGGACTGTAGACAGTAAAACAATAAAACTGCTACAAGATAACATCGGAGAATATTCTTATGATCTTGGGGTAGGCAAATATTTCTTAAACTGGACAGAAGAAGGGGCACCTGGGTGGCTCAGTTGGTTAAGCAGCCAACCCTTGATTTCAGCTCAGTCATGATCTCAGGGTCCTGAGATGGAGCCCTGCCTCAGGTTCCCTGCTCAGTGGGGAGTCCACTTGACATTCTATCCCTCCCGCTGCCCCTCCCACTGCTTGTCTACGCTACCTCTCTCTCTCTCTCTCAAATAAATAAATAAATCTTTTTTTAAAAAGCTGGGCAGAAAAATAACTGATCATAAAAAGATTGATTAAATAGTATCTCATTAAAATTGAGAACTTTTTTTTAGGTAGGTGCCACACCCAGCATGGAGCCCAACATGGGGCTTGAACTCACGACCCCGAGATCAGGACCTGAACTGAGATCAAGAGTTGGGCGCTTCACTGACTAAGCCACCCAGGCACCCCAAGAACTTCTCTTAATAAAAAGACATCAAGAGAGTAAAAAGGCAAGCTTCTAAAATTTTTTTCCTTTTAAAAAAATTAGCTATGAATATTGTTGTATCATTTTCATCAACTGATACTTTAAAAAAATTTTAATTTTGAGATAAGTGTAGATTCACATGAAGTTGTAAGACATAATACAGAGAGATCCTGTGTACCTTCTAAGGGTAAAACCTGGTAAAATTGTAGTACACACTATCAGAATATTAGTATTGATACAATCCATCCATCTTCACATTTTCTCAGTTTTACTTTTAAGCATTCATGTGTGCCTGTATTTAGTTCTATGCAATTTTATCATATGTGTGTTTCATGTGTCCACCACCACAGAGCAGTTCCATCACCTCAAAGATCCCTCCTGTTGTCCTTTCATAACCATTTCCTCTTCCCTCCCACTTCTCTCCCCAGGATCCAATTTTTTAACCACTACTAATTTTTATTATAACCATGATTAAAATAACTATGTAATTCAAACAGTGGTTCACAGCATTTAATAAACAATGCACACATTATAGAGAGAAGAAATATGTTTTCACTTCGAAATCTTTAAGAAAAAACCTTCTGTTTGTATTAATCGTAAGCACTGTACTAATTAGACATTGATTACCATTCCTCAATAGAAACTCATTTGTGATGCTATCTTTTTCTTTAATATAAGAGGGGGGTATCTACTTCTTTTCTTTTCTTCCCCCCTCCCCCTTTTCTACCTCATTTCATCTTCTGGAGACTGTTCTGTAGTCCCATCTTTTCTCCAGTCTGACTCTGTAAGTTTTACTCTAGGCAGAGGCTGCTAATTGCTGACCACTATCCATTCTTCCTTCTCTCTCAGATACACAGAGCCTGTTTTTTGCTGAGCACAAGGTAGCCAAAAGATGATATTTCCCAGCCTCCTTTGCAGCTAGGTGGGGATATGCATACAGTTCTGACCAATGAGATATACATTAAAGAACAGATGGGACTTTGGGGGAAATCTCTTGGGAAATGAATGCTATTCCTCTTTTTCCTCCCTTCTCCATCCTGCTGCTTAAATTCTGAGTGAGATGGCTGAAGCTGTCATTTTAGAGCGTGAGAAGACATGCTAAACAAAGGTAAGTAGCAAAATGGAAGAAACTTGGATTTCTGACAGCCATGGAAACTCCAAGGCTGCCTAGGGCTTCCTACCTCTGAACTTCCTTTATAGGTAGGAGAAATAATTTTATAAAAGACACCAACTGTTTTCACTGCACTGAAACTTGCCTTCCAATCCACTTTGATGTAGAGAGACATTGCTGATTATGGCTATGTACTATTCCATTGCATGAATATACTATAATTTATTTAACCAACCCCTTATTGATGGATAATTAGGTTCTTTCCAATTTTTTATTATAGATAAAGGCATAGTTAACATCCTTTTAGATATATTTTGCTGCCTATGTGGGTATTTCTATAGTATAAATAGCTAGAAATAGATTTATTGCATGACAGAATGTGCACATTTAACATTTTGAGAAATATCACCAAAAAGATGATGCTAACGTACAGCCCCATCAATAGAGTGACTGTTTGCCTACACACCCACCAATCCTGAATCCTTAAATAATTGTACCACTCAGAAAAAAAAAAATAATAATAATTGTACCACTCAGATAGACAAAGCTTATCTTTCTTTTCTTTGATTACTGATAAGGGGGGGGACATCTTTTCATATGTTTATTGTCCATTTGCATTTCCTATTGTGAATTGCATTTGCCTGTTTTTCTTTTTTTAATTATGAAATTATAAATGACTACCATCTCATTGTACAAAACTTAAGTGATACACTCGTATAAGAGCAAAGAGAGACACTTTTCTCCAGTGCTTCCAATTACATTCCACCGCCCACAGTTTTATGTACATCCATGTAGTCCCTTTCCATACATTTCCATATGAATATACATACACATATAAATACTATTTTTATATAAATAGGATCATTTTTATGTACTGTTCCACAGCTTTCTTTTTTTTATGTTATGTTAATCACCATACATTACATCATTAGTTTTTGATGTAGTGTTCCATGATTCATTGTTTGCATATAACACCCAGTGCTCCATGCAGAACGTGCCCTCTTTAATACCCATCACCAGGCTAACCCATCCTCCCACCCCCCTCCCCTCTAGAACCCTCAGTTTGTTTTTCAGAGTCCATAGTCTCTCATGGTTCGTCTCCCCCTCCGATTTCCCCCCTTCATTCTTAAAAATAGGATTCAGTACTATGAAAAACCCAATATTTAACTATTATTTTTTCTCTTGCTATTACATTGCCAAAGTAAACATCTTTTTCATATATTTGTGGGCATGTGTGTGAACTTCTTTGGATGGAGTTGTATAAGGTAGATTGTTGGGTCAAAGGATGTGCTTTCTGATAGACCCATCTTAGCTTTCCCAAAGGTCTGCATAACTTTCTACTTTCAGCAAGTGTATGGAAAGTGCTCATTTCCCCACAAGCCTTACCTACATTTGATAATTTTTATTTGATGGGCAAGAAAGAAAAAAAAAGAATCATCTTGCATTTCCCTGATTAATGGTGAGGTTGAAGTTATTTTCATGTTTATTGGCCATCTATAGTTTTATTAGGATTGTTTGTTTGTTCATATCCATTACCTACAATAGCTTTTCTATTGGGTTATGTGTGGATATATGTTGTTTTTTGTTCAGCATCTCTTTCCCCATACCCTGGTAACAGAATTCTTATTTATCATGGGGAACCCATTCCCTATGGCTTAGATGATGAATATGTCTTCTCATGTTTTAAAATGACAGCTCAAGCTTCAGCCATCTCACTCAGAATTTAAGCAGCAGGATGGAGAAGGGAGGAAAAAGAGGAATAGCATTCATTTCCCAAGAGATTTCCCCCAAAGTCCCATCTGTTCTTTAATGTATATCTCATTGGTCAGAACTGTATGCATATCCCCACCTAGCTGCAAAGGAGGCTGGGAAATATCATCTTTTGGCTACCTTGTGCTCAGCAAAAAACAGGCTCTGTGTATCTGAGAGAGAAGGAAGAATGGATAGTGGTCAGCAATTAGCAGCCTCTGCCTAGAGTAAAACTTACAGAGTCAGACTGGAGAAAAGATGGGACTATAGAACAGTCTCCAGAAGATGAAATGAGGTAGAAAAGGGGGAGGGGGGAAGAAAAGAAAAGAAGTAGATACCCCCCTCTTATATTAAAGAAAAAGATAGCATCACAAATGAGGTGTTTTTTTTTTAAAGATTTTTAAAAAATTAATTCATTTGAGACACAGAGATACAGAGAGCATGAGCAAAGGGAGAGGCAGAGGGAAAGGGAGAAGTAGGCTCCCCGCTGAGCCAGGAGCCCAATGCAGGGCTCGATCCTAGGACCCCGGGATCGTGACCTGAGCCAAAGGCAGACGTTTAGCCATCTGAGCCACTCAGGTGCCCCTACAAATGAGTTTCTATTGAGGAATGGTAATCAATGTCTAATTAGTACAGTGCTTATGACTCAGGTCTTCCTGAGTCCTGCAGCTCCTTAGCCACAGTGGTGAAAGAATGGGCATGTAATTCAAGGCAGGCTAAAAAGAGCTTTCAACAGAACTTCTATAGGGACTATTGGTAAGAAGCTTCTGCAGAGATCCCACAAACTAAGGACTATGTAAGCCTGAATTTTTACCACGTGCAGAGTCTGAGGAGAAACTCAGAGGCTAGCAGAAAGCAATGAGAACTAAGTTCTGTTGTCATTTTTCTGGAGGCCCTAGATCCAGCTGTGCCTAAAGCCTGCCCTGCTTCTGAACTTTAAAGTTTTGAGAGCCAATAAAGTCCCTTTCTTGTTTAAGATAATTGAATTGGGTTCCTGTCCTGATTAATGTAGGTTATTTGTATTTTCTTACTGATTTCTAGAAAAATTTGTGATTTTAAATTCTAGACTTACACTTTATGTATTATATAGATTAATAAAATTAGCATGGCCTTCCAAAAAAAAAAAGAAGACACCAGCTATTTAAATCATAACATATTTTAGTGGCTTACTTTTACTTACATACTAATTAGAACTCTTAAAGACCAATTCACATGATAACTTTAAATATAGTTAGAACAGGGGCATCTGGGTGGCTCAGTTGGTTAAGTGGCCGACTCTTGATTTCGGCTCCAGTCAAGATCTCGGGGTCGCTGTGCACAGCTCTGCACTCAGCAGGGAATCTGCTTCAGAATTCTCTCTTACCCTCTGCCCCTTCCCCCATACTCTTTCTCTTTCTAAAATAAATACGTAAATCTTAAAAGAAAAAGAAGGCACATAGTGTCACTTCCACTGTACTCTGTTGGTTAAAGCAGTTATAAGCCCATCCAGAGAGTATATGGACCCCCTATCTCTCTATGGGAGATATGTCAAAAAATTTGAGGCCAACTTTTACAACTGCCACAAAAAAATATATAAAATTTGAATATCTTGTTGTGCAAAGTATATCAATTTAAGTAAATGTAAAAATCTTTGAAATTCAGTGTCTTCAAGAAATTATTTTTCTTCTAATATATTAAAAATTACCTGCCAAATTTAAAGGCAAGGCAAAGCATAAATAATAATGAATATCAAAATTTAAATTTATTTAAATGTAGTTGAAAATTTTAACTCAGTTTTTAAAAGCTTAATTAGGTCTTGTTAAATATTTTTATAAACCTGAAACTATTTATAATTGTAGTTGTCAATGAGAAGAACAGGTGCTGTGTCTCATATATGTTATATCTAGACTTACATGTGTACAAATTTAGGATATAACTGTTTAATATCACAAATTGTTCCTCAGCTGCCACGTGCAACTGTTGTAAAAAACTGTGCTAAATTTTGAATGGTGGATATAAGGAGTTCAAGAAAATGAACACTTTGTCTATTGGCAAATATTTCATTATTCAAAAACTCTACTGCAGTTTTTTAATTTGAGAGGAAAGATATGATGATTTAATTTTTTTTCCTAATTATTTCTCTAACTCAAATTCTCCCCACACTCTGAAACAATGCCCATCTCTGATATCAGCAGTGCCTCAGTCTTCAATTCTTCATTTGGAACAGTCATCTTTTCTTCATGGACGCAAGGCAAGAGATACGCAGAGCTTTTTTTCTGGGGCCTGAACTGTGTGAATCACAGCAGCAAATGTGTAACATTGTGAGTTGTCCAGTGCCATCACTGAGCATTGGTCTCCTGAGTGACAGAAGTGTCCGTGTGATTTTCACTAAGTTCATCATTTTGGGTTTCTGGTTTATGGGTCCCTGTAAGATGTAAGAATAGGGCAGGGGCCTCTTACCTCGTTTGGAAGGTGGTTCCACTTCTCTGGGAGCATGACCTTTTAAATTTTGTCTGTCTGATCACTCTCACTGCTAGCTCTAGTTCAGAGTTTATAATCCAGGAAGCTTCCAAGAAATGTGAAATTCCTTCAACAGTGTTTCCACAATAAATTATGGCCCAGTTCAGGTTCAAAAGTTGATGGGCTGCCAATTTGTCCCCTATAGTGCTTAGTCCAACAAATCCAGTCAAATTGTGGGATTTGTTTGGGCAAAACATGGAGCTCCAACATCTGGAGATGTGATCACACTTGTACTCACAATGTTTCCTGACCTTTAGATTTGAGTAATAGTTTTGGTTCATTGAATTTTCTTATTATTTAAGGGGGAAAAAGGGACTTGTTTAACCAAGAGAATCCCTTGTATCAATGGGCCTAGACAACCTCCAAAAGATGAAGCCTCCATTTACATTTACCTTCTAGAAATTTCCTCTCCATATCTCAGAATTGTAGTCAGAATTCATTCTGGACATGATTCAAGATCTCTACCTCCTATGTGCAAGTTGTTTAGAAATTTCCTCTGGTTAACTGTATGCAATTTGTACTTCATATTTTTAATTAATACCCATTTCTTTGTGGAAAGATTCTCTCACTAGTCAATCAGCCATAAGGAGGATTCAAAATGTGTTGTGGGGAGAATGCAATCTCTCTACCCCCTCTTTCACCATTTATTGGTCAAATTGATATTTATATTCAATGTCAATATTTGTTTATTTGTTTTTTAGAAGGGTGGAGGGGAGAGGGAGAGGGAGAGAAAGAGAATCTTAAGCAGGCTCCATGCCTAGCATGGAGCCTGATGCGGGGCTTGATCTCACAACCCTGAGATCATGGCCTGAGCTGAAATCAAGAGTCAGACACTTAACCAACTGAGTCACCCAGGTACCTCTCAATATCAATATTTATAATTCATTTAAATGCAGGCATTTCCTTCTATTTTAAACCTAGAATCTGTTGTTACTTTTCTCATGGCTATTTACAACTAATTGTGGAATAAAATAACTTGTCCCCACTCATAGTTAAGGAAATCTAAGATATTAGCAGCCACGTGGTAAACATATTTTTATTTTGATTGGGTCTCTCTTAGCAGTGATGAGAGCAAAACTCTCCAAGGCTTGATATATACGGGAAGCCATAAGATCTTAGATTTCTTTCTAAGTCAGTATGAGTGTACATAAACTTTAAATCAAAAGTCTGACTTATGGCCCACCAAGCATACATTGTACACCTGCTTTGTAAATGAATAGCCTAAAGGAGAACTGTCTTGTCCTTAAGATATTGATCAACACTCCTACCCTCTGCATTCCTTGTTAAAACTCATGATTCCTGCCTATATGTTAATCTATAATCTTTTAAGCTTTTACAAGTTGCTCATACAGGAATTCAGTAAAGTGGCAAGATACAAAATCAATGCACAGAAATCAGTTGCATTTCTATACACCAACAACGAGAGAGAAGAAAGAAAAATTAAGGAGTCGGTCCCATTTGCAATTGCACCCAAAACCATAAGATACCTAGGAATAAATCTAACCAAAGAGGCAAAGGATCTGTACTCAGAAAACTATAGAATACTGATGAAAGAAATTGAGGAAGACACAAAGAAAAGGAAAAATGTTCCATGCTCATGGATCCCAAGAACAAATATTGTTAAAATGTCTATGTTACCTAGAGCAATCTACACATTCAATGCAATCTCTATCAAAATACTATCAACTTTTTTCACAGAAATGGAACAAATAATCCTAAAATTTGTATGGAACCAGAAAAGACCCCAAATAGCCAAAGGAATGTTAAAAAAGAAAAGCAAAGCTGGTGGCATCACAATTCCGGACACCAAGCTCTATTACAAAGCTGTGTTCATCAAGACAGTATGGTACTGGCACAAAAACAGACACATAGGTCAATGGAACAGAATAGAGAGCCTAGAAATGGATCTTCAACTCTATGGTCAACTAATCTTTGACAAAGCAGGAAAGAATGTCCAATGGAAAAAAGACAGTCTCTTCAACAAATGGTGTTGGGAAAATTGGATAGCCACATGCAGAAGAATGAAACTGCACCATTTCCTTACATCATATACAAAAAATAGACTCAAAATGGATGAAAGACCTAAATGTGAGACAGGAATCCATCAAAATCCTTATGGAGAACACAGGCAGCAACTTCTTCGACCTCGGCCGCAGCAACTGCTTGCTACACATGTCTCCAAAGACAAGGGAAACAAAAGCAAAAATGAACTGTTGGGACTTCATCAAGATAAAAAGCTTTTGCACAGCAAAGGAAACAGTCAACAAAACCAAAAGACACCAGACAGAATGGGAAAAGATATTTGCAAATGACATATCAGATAAAGGGCTAGTATCCAAAATCTATAAAGAACTTATCAAACTCAACACCCAAAGAACAAATAATCCAATCAAGAAATGGGCAGAAGACATGAACAGACATTTCTGCAAAGAAGACGTCCAAATGGCCAATAGACACATGAAAAAGTGCTTAACATCACTCAGCATCAGGGAAATCCAAATCAAAACCTCAATGAGATACCACCTCACACCAGTCAGAATGGCTAAAATTAAAAAGTCAGGAAATAACAGATGTGAGGATGCAGAGAAAGGGGAACCCTCCTACACTGTTGGTGGGAATGCAAATTGGTGCATTCACTCTGGAAAACAGTATGGAGGTTCCTCAAAAAGTTGAAAATAGAGCTACGACCCAGTAATTGCACTACTGGGTATTTCCCCCAAAGATACAAATGTCGTGATCCAAATGGGCATGTGCACCCCAATGTTTATAGCAGCCATGTACACAATAGCCAAACTATGGAAAGAGCCCATATGTCCACTGACAGATGAATGGATAAAGAAGATGTGATATATATATACAATGGAATATTATGCAGCCATCAAAAATTGAAATCTTGCCATTTGCAATGATGTGGACAGAACTAGAGGGTATTATTCTAAGTGAAGTAAGTCAATATGACCTCACTGATATGTGGGATTTAAGAAACAAGGCAGAGGATCATAGGTGAAGAGAGGAAAAAATGAAACAAGACGAAACCAGAGAGGGAGACAAACCATAAGAGACTCTTAATCTCAGGAATCAAACTGAGGTTTGCTGGTGGGGAGGGGGGGAGGGGGATGGGATAGCTGGGTGATGGACATTGGGGAGGGTATGTGTTGTGGTGAGGGCTGTGTGTTGGTAAGACTGATGAATCACAGACCTGTACCCCTGAAACAAATAATACATTATATGTTAATTAAAAAAAAGGAAATAAAACCAATTGGAAATTAAAAAAAAAAAAGTTGTAAAAAAGGACCTAAGCCTGCAAAAACCATTCATTCTCTGGAGCACTTTCTTCCCTGCGAAGAGTGTGTTCCCTCGAATAAAACTCTTTTTTTCTTTTAGAGATTCTAAAAGGTTTGTTCATTTTGTATGGACAGCAGCACCCTAAAAATAACACCAAAAAACCATTATCTATTTGATTACTCTTAGCAGTCTGATGCCAAAACCCAAACAAATTTAAAATTTCCGTGACAGTTGTATAAATATCAGAGAATTCACAAAAATATTATGTGTAAATTAAGTTATTTGAGTATCCATTCCACAACCCCCCCATTTTTTTTAAATCCTAATGTAAGTTTATTGTTGTTTAGGTATTGCAAACCAGAGCAATCTTTAGCAGGTTTAGGTATATAAAAGTAGTAACTTACTAAGGCTATCTATCACTGAATACATTTAATTTTATTTGAATTCTCAGTTCTTCTCCAGTATTTCTCTCTCCCTCCCCCCCTTCTCTCTCTTTCTAAACACATATTGGATATTCTAGCATTTTAAATGGAGTTCCTACCAATTGTATTTCAGAGAAACACAAATACGGACAATGAAAATTACCTACATGGAAAATGGCTTGTCAAGTCCTAGAGAGTTTTAAAAATTCGTTTCCTTTAGCCTTACTGGGAGGAGGGTCTATGCAAAAACTTCCTTTGAGTAGTCAGTCCTGAGCTGTTAGGCTTCTCACCAGAGTTCAGGAGGGCAATATCTGTTTCCTCAAGACGGTGTGATAATGGGGTATTACAAAGTTCCTGGTGTGAAGTAAAGAGATAACAGCCAGGAAGTTAATTAAAAAGAGTAGATTTGCTTTAAGGAAAAGGGCAAAGTCTTTTCCTTCCCTACACTTTAAAATCTTCTGGCTCCCACCGACACAAAGACTTGAAACAATAGAGTCAACAGTAAGAATGACACCTTTATGTTAACTCTTACGAAATATCTTCTTATGTTTCCTTAATGAAACCTTTGTCTCCATCTTCCTGTACCTTCTCCCTTGGGTAAGAACTGACTAATGCATTTTCTCAGTGGTGGTACATTTAAAAACAAATCATCTCCTCTCCCCCAAAGTTCCTTTTGTTAAAAACTTTAGGCTGGCCAAGTGAGGGACTACACTGCTATACTGTTTGGGATCTTAAGGCAGTAACAGTGTAACAGTAACAATATAGCCCTTAAAGAAATACTGTCTTTTGTTAGGATTAGGGATATCCTAATTCCTGATTTGTAACAAGGCAGAAACTCTGAAATCCCCATTTAGGAACAATAACTATAATTTTATTAACTCCTTGTTTTGGTGATTTCACATAGAAGATGTTCTGCCTAGCATTCCTCACTATAACCTAGCGGTATCCTGTCATTAGGCTTATTTTCTACATTAGAAGGGAAGTGAAAAGAGAAAGGACAAAGAATCGTGATCTTCGGCATAATTACTGGATCATCAGAAATGTTGAATCATATAAGGATAAAAGAGGAAGTGGTTAAAAGAGTGAAACACACTGTCAAAAATAAAAGGAAATAACTAGAGGAAGAAATGACTATTTGTTAGAAACTGATATGTAATTAATTGAATATAGTTTTTTGGTGAGGGATTAGTGGTCAGAAAATACTTGTATATAAATACATGTTATTTATTTATGCGCTTTCTCATTTAAAAAAAAATTGTAGTAGCAGATATTTGTGTAAATGTCTTCCTAATTGAAAAAACACAGTGAAATAAAAATAGTGGCCTTTCCTTCCTGAATGTGTTTAGAAGTGGCATTGCTTCTCATCTGTCTGGAGCAGTGTGGGCATACCAACACCTCACATTCGTAATTACAATAATCTTTGTAATTACAGAGCATTCACATTCTTTTGATTTTTACAATAGCTTCGTTAGATGTTAGATCGATGACCTAACAAGGAACACTCTGAACTAAGTGACTTGTTTAAAGTGGTATCATTCCTAATTATTAGACTGAAATCTCTTCTCATTCAGGTAGTGCTGGAACTCATTTCTGCTGCTTGAACTCAAGAGAGAAGTTTTCCAAGGTCCTTTCCAGTTACAAGGTCTTTTCTTTGGTTTTAGCAAATATACAAATGTATCACAATATTTTTATTTTTATATTTTTATAGTGCCCTTATAGTCAAATAGTGTAATATTTTATAGTCAAGCAGTGCTTTTAAATATAGAAATTTGGAAACAGTGGAAAGCAGATGTCCTGAATACTCGTGGCCCCACAGATCTGCTGTTCATTCTCCTCCACTCTGCTTTGTGTCCAGAGAGTGGACTGCATCAGTGGGCTTCTGGTTAGGTTCAGCAGGAGATGGGAGAGTAAGGAGAGCAAGGTTGGGCATTTATTCCTCCGCTTCTTTCCCTGCTGGGCCAGATTGGCAGTAGCTATCCTCTTTAACTGAAGTTGTACCCTGTGGGGCCCCCACCCATGTACCCTCAGTCCTCACCACTTCTCATACATGGTGGTGGCTCTTTCCTGTGTAAACATCTGCCACTCTCTGCCTGAGGCCCTTTGTGGCATGGGAGCATGCCCAGCCCATGCCCAGGGCAGGTCAGTGGTGCGAGACGGTTGATCCCCAAGGAGCAGCTCTTAACCAATGGTGTTTGGGAATAGGTGGATAAACACTGTGGCTTCCTCTCCCCTAGGTTGGGACAACTCTGAGCTGTATTCTTTATCATCTCCCAGGGGTTCCTATCAAGACTGAGCCCCAGCTGCACTCAGTGGTGATCTACTGATCAGTGCACCCTGTCCTGTCTCACTTACCCAGCCCCTTCCAGTGCCTCCTGGGATTGCCTCCTAAATAAACTACTTGTGGTGGAATCTGAGCTTCAAGGTCAGCTTCTGGGTGACCCCAACCCAGTAAAGAAGCTACAGTTCTTGTCAGGCAGCTATCTCCTACAACCACAGCTTACTTTTTGGGTTCCAAGGACCTCTTCCTTCCTTCCTCTCCTTGCCCCTTCAGGCCAGACTTAGTCATGGACACCCATTGTCGCCAGCCCCAAGGTGATTCACCATCCTATGTACACACAGCTGCCAGACAGGCTGGGCACTGTAGTCTTTATGATGGGCAGCTAAACAATAGGTATTCTTTCAGTTAAGAAAATTAGAATAAGAAGAGTGCTTCTGAATAAGAAGCAGCCACAGAGGCACACTTCAAATTCTAAAAATTTTTGAGACATATTGTGTGAGAAAATTAAATGATTCAAAGCAACACTAATCAGGCCAGCAAAAATTTCAATGCAATGGCCACCATAATGTCAATAAAAGCACCACAGTTATCTACAGGTTACTCTTGAGGATGATTGCTGTTTGAGAAACTCTGGTTCTGCTTCGGCTGTGCTCTTCCTCTTGGAGGCAGAGTTCTTGCAATGTCTCTGTGGTGCTGACCTGATAACGTGTTAACCTAATACTCTTAGTTACAGCAAAGCTGTTCCCACATCCAGCTGCCTGATGTGCTTAGTTTCATATGTCAGGCATTGCTGTGACAGTATTTGTACCTACTTGTGGCAAAAATAAATTTTTTTACATATCAAGAAAAATTTGAGGGCTTTGATTTCTTGAGCACAGTGGGTGAAAATCCCCATGTTAGGTATTTTAGAGGAATGAAATGAGTAATAAGCAGTCCCTTCCCTCCAGAACTCTAGCTCTAATAGTGATGGAGGGTGGGGTGAAGACTGAAGGGAAATTTGGGGTGGGAAGAAATGATCACCAGCGTTAAGTGGCGGGATACTTTGTTAAGATGTTAATTAAAGCAGGTTCCCAATCTTACCTTCACTTGTTGAAATTACCCAAGGTGCTCTGAAGCATAGAGTAATGAGGAAGAAATAAAGGGGTACCCTTGAGGGCCAGGAAAGAGCAAAAATTCTGGAGCACTGGGAAGGGGATGGAGGTTGGGGGGCCATGGGTAGGAGGGACTCTTGCTTGTTCTGTGGTTGTGTCCTGGTAGGTAAGACCTCAGAAAAGGAGGTTGTATGGTGCCTTGGGGAGGCTCCACACTAGGTACCAGGGCTTCTAGCTGAGGCAAAGTCCCCTCTCAGCCCTATCCCATTCAGGCTTAGCATTGGAACAGAAAGCCTGTCACATTTCAAGTTGGGCAGTGAGAATATCACTAGCGATATTGGGCAGGTGAGAGATTAGAAGTCCTTCCCCCATTTTCTGATACATGCGCTTCTCCCAAATTCTGGTGTAAACCACAATTATGATTGTGATGGACTTTCTTGCCAGCTCAGAGGGAGCTAATATGGGCCTTAAACTGATACAAAGAAAATAAAGATAAGAAAAATATTTGGACACCTAAGTGTCATGGCGTAAGATTGATTCTGTCCCATGCATAAATGAGACAAAAAGAAGAATATGACAAGGTTTCTGCAGGAGCCCAAGCAATGTAACATAGCTATAATAAATCATGGCATATTATTAGCTGTTTGGGAGCATTGCTGTCTCTTTTTCACAGTTTTTTTTCCAGGCTAGGGCAGTTAAATAGAGGAGGGGGAAATAATTATTTTCCTCATTGATTCTGTTCTAGCTTGCTCCCATTTCATAACACAAAGCATAGTAACAAATAACTGTACATGTGGTAAAAATTTATGTATAAGTCAAGTATTAATGAAGTATTCTCTAGTAATTCCTTCTGCCTTGCCCTAATCGTATATATCATTTCAGCATATTCTGCAAAATCCATGTTATTCATCCTCTGGATTAGAGAGGCAGAAAAAGATTAGTTTGTGAGGCATTATGGCACACAGAGTACGGATCCTTTTGCTCCCCCATCCCCTCCTCCCACAGACACCTTTCTTAACTGGCAGCTTTCTCTTTGTCATTCCAGAGGCTTCCGAGCAGAGACCTCTATGCAATTTCTGTTTTTCCTCAAGAAATTATGGCGAACAGTCGAGTGGGTAGGCTTAGAGACATTTTCTATATATAGTCTGTATATCCTTGATTCTAAAACACTGGATAAAAACAGATTTTTATGTTTTGAAATTCAGAATGGGTCTTGCAATCAATGTCAAAAGCATCTGTCTGTTTCCAGGCAGAACTGTGAGTTATGCTGTGTTTGTCCTTATGCACGAGCATGCTTAGTGTTGTGTGGAAGCTCTCTTTTCGTCTGATTGCCAGCTCAGATGAGTTATTTGTAATGGTATTTAATGCAGATGATTTTTATTTTTACATTTTATTTTATCTGATTAAATAATTTTTATTTTTTACCATAGGTATTCACTTTTTTTTTTTTCATTTTATCTTTTCACTCATCCCCCACCTCCCACCCCTAGCCTCTGGCAAGCACCTATCTCTTCTCTGTATTTATGAGTTTGGTTTTTTGTTTTATTTTGGATTCCACATACAAGAGAGATCATACAGTATTTGTCTTTCTCTGTCTAACTTATTACATTTAGCATAATGCCTTCGAGGTCCATCCATGTTGTCACAAATGGCAATATCCCATTCTTTTTTTTATGGCTGAATAATATTCCATCGTATTCTTTATCCATTCATCCATTGATAGATACTGATGTTGCTTTCATATCTTGGCTATTGTAAATAGTGGTGCAATGAACATGGGGTTGCAGATATCCTTCTGAGATATCCTTTTCATTTTCTTCAGATAAATACCTAGAAGTAGCATTGCTGGATCACATGGTAGTTCTATTTTTTATTTTTTGAGTAATCTCCCTACTGTTTTCCATGGTGGCTGCACCAATTTACATTCCTACCAACGGCGTGAACAAGGATTCCCCTTTCTCCACACCTTTTCCAACACTTGTCATTTCTTACGTTTTTTATAAGAGCCATTCCAACAGGCATGAGGTGATGTCTCACTGTGGTTTTGATTTGCATTTCCCTGGTGATTAAAAGATGCTCTTTTCATGTACCTGTTGTCCATTTGTATATCTTCTTGGGAAAAATGTCTATTCAGATCTTCTGCCATTTTAAAATCACATTGTTTTTTGCTGTTGAGTTGTATGAGTTCTTTATATATTTTGGATTTCAGCCCTCTATCAGATATATGATTTGCAAATATTTTCTCTCATTTGATAGGTTGCCTTTTCATTTTGTGGATGGTTTCCTTTGCTGTGCAGAAGCTTTTTAGTTTGCTGTTGTCCCACTTGTTTATTTTTGGTTTTGTTGCCTTTGCTTTTGGTGGCACACTCAAAAAATCATCACCAAGGCCAATGTCAAGGAGCTTATTGCCTATGTTTTCTTCTAGGATTTTTATGATTTCAGGTCTTGCATTCAAGTCTTTCACCCATTTTGAGTTAATTTTTGTGTATGTTGTAAGATAATGAATGAATTTCCTTCTTTTGCATGTGGCCGTCCAGTTTTACGAACAATTTCAGGTGAATTTTCATTTAATTCTAGACTCCCAATTGGCTTTTAAAGATTATAATTCATAAACCTAAACTCGTTTTTTTTTTTTAAATGTGGAAGATTGCCTGTTATATGTCAAGCCATGAATTTAAAAAAGGGGATTGTCATATACTTTGGATTGGATCAGAAAACTTTCAGAGTTGGGAGAGATTCGTGTGACCAGTTCATGTGCTGATGAGTTTTACTTGGGAATGGTACATCTGTTGAAGCATTCTAGCTAACCTTTTCCCCTAAAGTTTTTATGAAAATGTTTAATATTTACTGGAAACAATATAAAAATGTATAAAGAAAAGTCAGTAAATGAATGCACAGATGATGCTCATTGGGGTAAGTTGTGCATGAACTGATCAGCGGCCTCACAGGAAAAGGAAAGGTGCTGTTTTGCATCAGGCCCTGGACTCTCTATGTGAGCATAACAATCTAATGATTAGAATTTTTTCTGGTAATTCCTGTGCCTGCCTGGGTTTCCAAATGCTAACGGCTCAGGTAAGAATACATACCATCCTTTCTCAAGATGGGGGAGGTATCAGATATGAATGAGATGGGGGGAGTAGGGAAACCCAGGGCCCTGGCAGGGGTGAGTGCTGGGACTGAGCTTCCAGGGTTGGGTTCATTTTGCTGGATCAGACCAGGGTTACTGTCTGGAGGCTGATAACATCATTTTCCTGCACCAAAACCAGATGCAGCAGTCAGTTGTCTGGGAACCAAAGATTATTGTGTAAGCAGAATTGTGAAAGACCAGTTTGGGCAGGGAAATGCATAATCCTGTTGGTGATGGCTAGAAGACCTATTTCTTCTCACCTCAAACCAAGTCTCACCATAAGTAGGCTGAACATAATCATGACAACCTCCTGGCTATTTTGAGTGGCTATCCAGAAGGATAAGATATAAAAAGGATCTGATTTATATTTAATGTTTTTAATGGCAATTTGAGGGAGATCAGAATAGCCACTCAAAATCAGCTATTTATTAAGCATATATGCAAAACACTGGATGAGGTGCTATGGGATATGAAAGGATATGGATGGGGAGGAGAGAAAAAGAATTTGCAGTCAGATTCAAGAATTTGAAGTCAATTCTAGGCTATCTATACAAGATGTATTAAATATGAAAAGAAGCCAGCAATGCAAAGCATTAAACAAGTGCCAAGCAACTTGACATTTGTGAGAAGAGAATTGTGCTCTCAGAATTTGGAGGAGGGAGGCTTAGCTGGAAGACTAAAGATTTAAGGTTTGAAATAGACCTTGAAGGATGAACTGGCAGAACCACCTAGGCTAAGTAGTGCTGTCAAAAGTCTGAAAACCACTATTATCTTTTCCTGCTCTCCTATTTATTCAGGTTCTGCTGGCCCCCAGTGGATGAGGGGCCTAAAGTAAAGGAGAGCAGGATACCTGACTTTGGCTTTGTCTCCAGGGTTTGTCACCCCTGGCTGATCTCTGCAAAGGCGGAGGCAACATGCAAGCTTCCTGCTATGGACTGGCCTGGTATTGTGTGGGCTATTATTATCTTCAAAAACTGGGTGTGTGAGCCATTCTGTGAAAGTGTTGAGCATAAAATTCTAGAGGCCATGTGTTCTTTAAAAATTTCCCCTGCCCCCTAGGACCAGTGATGTCCAGAATTCAAAGACAGAGACTTACGCCCTTTGGAGTTTTGATTGCCTAGCAAGTACAATCCTGGGCACTTAGGGTTGGTAAAGTGTGGTAAATTTTTCTTAACTCCAACTTTTCTCCTTCTCAGAGCTACTTTAAGTTCTCTGGCAGTGTTCCCATTTAAGGGTGGCCCTCTGGAGAAACGTAGGCATTTTCCTTCCTTTTATTATTATTATTTTTTTCAAATCTGGAATCAGCCGTCACTACTCCTTCCTGCCCTCCCCTGATCCCAGAGTTTCTGACTTCTGCCTTCAGACATTTGGAAACTTTTTGAGTCAGTGGAGAATAACTTAGAGGCTTTTTTACTTTTAGACCAATGGGAATATTGTGTGTCATGGATAGAAAGATTTGAGTAATACAATTATCACATTGAGTCTATATAACAAGGCTATTTCCACGTCTTGGCATACAGCCCGAGTTAACTTTGCTTTGCTGGATGTAGATACAATGAATTTTGTTTGAACAAGAAATCATGTGTAACAAATGTTTTTGCAAAACTATGTCCATTTAGCAGTTACTTTAATAAATATGTTCTTCAGCAAGGGGTTTTTGTACAACAGCTGGGTTTTTAAACACCTATACAGTGTTTAACTTAACATTTTTAAAAATGAATATTTATTTTATTTTTTAAGATTTTATTTATTTATTTGAGAGAGAGAGAGAGAGCACGAGTGTGGGTGAGGGGTAGAGGGAGAGGGAGAAGCAGACTCTCCACTGAGCAGGGAGCCCGATGTGGGGCTTGATCCCAAGACCCTGAGATCATGACCTGAGCTGGAGGCAGATGCTTAACCGACTGAACCACCCAGGTGCCCCTGAACTTTTAGAGTAGTTTCTGATTTACAGCGAAGTTGTGAAGGTAGTATAGAAAGTTCCCGTACACTTCATACCCAGTTCCCCCTGTTATTCACATCTTAAATTAGTGTGATACATTTGTTACAATCAATGAACCAATATGATACATTATTATTACTAAAGTTCATACTTTATTCAGATTTCCTTAGTTTTTATACAATGTCCCTTTTCTGTTCCAGGATCTCGTATTTCATTCAATCCTCATGTCTTCTTAGGCTCCTCTTGGTTGTGATATTTTCTCAGACTTTCCTTGTTTTTGATGACCTTGACAGTTTTGAAAAGTAGTGATCAGGTATTTTATAGAATGTTCCTCAATGGGGATTTGTCTGTGCCTTTCTCGTAATTATACTGGGGTTATACAGTTTTACCACAGAGGCAAAATGCCATTTTTAACACATCACACCAAGGGCGTGCACTATCATCATCATCAGGATGATGTTGATGTTCTCTTGGTCACCTACCTGAGGTAGTGTTTGTCAGGTTTCTCCACTGTGAAATCACTCTTTCTTCTTCCCTTCCCACAGTCCATTCTTTGGAAGGTAGTAACTATGGATAGCCCATGCTTAAGGAGTATTAGAGAGAGAGAACATATGTGCATGTGAGTGGGAGAGGGTGGGGCAGAGGGAGGGGGAGAGGGAGAATCTCAAGCAGAAACCCTGCTAAGCGGGGAACCTGATGCAGGGCTCAATCTCAGGACTCTGGGATCATAACCTGAGCCAAAATCAAGAGTCAGATGCTCAACTGACTAAGCCACCCAGGTGCCCCCAGTGAGGTTTTTCCATGCATTTGTAATACCTTTGGTACATTAGATTCCTTTGTTACAAACTACATTCCATTCTGGGTTCTTAACCTCCTGAATGATTTTTTTTTTTTTTAATTTGTATACATTAAGTTTCATTCTTTGTCCTCTAAAGTTCTGTGAGTTTTGACAAATGCATATTGTCATGTATCTACCACTATATATTATACTGAGTAGTTTCACCACCCTAAAAATACCCTATGTTTCACGTATTTAACCCTTTCTCCACCCCCAGTGAATTTCTGGCAACCACTGATCTATTTACCATCTCTATTTAAATTTAATGTTTAAAAAATATTTAAATTAAAAAAAATTTTTAAGTTGGAACTTTTATAAACTGATTAGACTTTCATAGGTAAGGAGTACTTTTTTGGAAATGAACCTCTTTCACCTAAAAGAAGTTATAGCTGTTATTAGTGATCATACCTGATTTGGGGGACTGCCTCTTAAAGTAGCCATAAAATCTTACCCTTGTAATAAAGTGACAGTTCACTCATTGTTTCTGCAGACCTCTGAGATGTTTAGAGGAATCAGGACACTTGGAATTGGGGTAATAGGATGAAGAAGGTAAACAGGATGTTTCAACAGAAAATGTAAGAAATTTCAATTCATGCAGGGGAAGAGAGGGGTAGTTCTTGTAGCTCAGATAAGGGTGGTTATGAGTCGATTGTGAGATACTTGATGTAAACTATGATAATCCCTGTGCCACACAGGCTCCATCGAGTACTGGGGTCAGGTTACACATTGACCTGTAGTTTAGGATCTTCCTTTCAATTCTGCAAACTCCTTCTTGAGTATCTGCTCTGCTTGCAGTTGCTGTGATGTGTGCTTGAGGCCTGCCTTTTTCTGGTGCTACTGTTTGGCCACATACTTCCCTTTTGGAAAAGGTGGACATTCTGCATCATGCAAGGGTTTTCTCTAGCTCAGGGTTCAGGACATTCCTCCCTGACTATTAAGGCTTATCCTGGAAAGTCATGGGTCATCTCAGGTCATTCTTCACTACCCATTCCCCTCTCTCAACATGGCCCCAGTCCCACAGCTGCTGTTGAATATATAGCATTGCTTTAAATTTGGGGAAGGGGAGGATGGGGAGATTCTTTGTGCTATAGGATGGAGGCCCAACTGAGCCACCCAGGCATCCCATGTGTTTCTGTTTGATAAGCCATGTTTGATAGATTATCAAAGCATGATGTCAGATAGTGTCAAGAAAATTTCATATGATTTTCTGGATGCCTGGGTGGCTCAGTTGGTTAAGTGTCTGCCTTCGGCTCAGGTCACGATCCCAGGGTCCTGGGATGGAGCCCCTCATCAGGCTCCCTGCTCAGCAGGAAGCCTGCTTCTCCCTCTCCCTCTGCCTCTGCCTGACGCTCCCCCTGCTTGTGCTCTCTCTCTGTCAAATAAATAAATAAAATCTTTTTTTAAGAAAAAGAAAATTTCATATGATTTTCAAAATGTGCTGGCAAATTTTGTTTGTTGAATATTCATACACCAACACCAAATAGTACTGACTTAATATCTTGGTTTATATGGAGTGAAAGAAGATGGAGCTTGGGTCTATTGCTGGTGGAAAAAAAAATGTATGAGTTCCTGAATTAGATCTGTCAATTGCCATATAAGATGTAACATTTTAGGGCGCCTGGGTGGCTCAGATTGTTAAGCGTCTGCCTGCGGCTCAGGTCATGATTCCAGGGTCCTGGATCGAGTCCCGCATCGGGCTCCCTGCTAGGTGGGGAGCCTGCTTCTCCCTCTGCCTCTGCCTCTCTCTCTCTCTCTCTGACTCTCATGAATAAATAAATAAAAAACATTAAAAAAAAAAGATGTAACATTTTACCCCATGATTCTTAAAGTATTATGATTTACCATGCCTCTGGCATCCCTATCAATTATAAAAACCCATTCTTTTATAGTCTCCTTTTAGCCTTGAAAGCAACCACAAGCAAGGACTGTTTAAAAAATATCAAAAGGACATTACATTACATCAAAATGACACATTAGATATTATGAAGAACATTTTAGCATATTCAAATATAACAAGAGTTAAATGGATAAATACAGACATTCTTGGAATTGGAAAAATGTCATTTTTTACAATAGTTACCCATGGCATTTATTTTAAGATACATAAAACCAGAGTACCTCTTTTCATGAATTTTATCAATAGACTTCTGTTTTAATGAAGAATTAGAAACAGTGTAGAGACCAGAATGCCCATCCTCCACCCCATCCTACCAGCTACCTTCCCAGTCATGACCCACCAGTGATGCAGATGCTACCATCACTACTCTGTCCGAGTTATGTGATTCCTGCTTGCTGGGTCATTGTTGGGTATATAGAGAGTCCTTCAAGTTGTCAAACCACACTGTGGATATTGCACATTGGAGAGAGTGCCTGATTATTGCACTACAAACTGCACAGTGAATGTATTTTTCTGGCTTACACTGGTGTAACAGCTTTTTAGTTTTGACCAGTTTGCTGTTCAATTGCTTTTATTTGTCTTGCAGATGATCTCTTTCATCTGATTATTTGCTCCTTAAATGAAATGGCTCAGCCTATTTTGTGATCATCATCTTGCCAGATTATAGCAATTTTTTTCATTGAACCTTGTCATCTTTCAGCCCCAAGCCAGTTTTGCATATGGCTTACTGACTCAGTGAGTATTCATCTGTGTTCTTTAAGTCCCTGGAGCAATTCCCTCATATAACTATTGCATATTATCAGATAATCTCCCACTTTTTGCCTGAGATTTTTTTTTATCAGAAAATTTCAAACACACGAAGTAGAGAAAATAGTAAATCAAATCCCCATGTACACATCATCCAATTTCAGCAATGATCACCTTATCCCCACTCTTGTTTTAGCTGGGCCTTACCGCCGTCTCTTCTTTTTAATGCTCCTCCCAGATTTCTTTTGAACATATTTCAGTGTATATCTTCAAAAGATACGGGTTTCTGAAAAATTATAGACACAATACTATTAAACACCTTTAAAAATGAATAGTTTTTTAATATTATAAAATACTATTCAAGTAGTGTTCAAATTTCTTCAGTTGTGAAGTTTCTTTTAAATTGGTTGGAATCAGAATTTCATGGTCCAGATAGTACATTTGCTTAGTATATGTTTTAAATCTCTTTTATCCTATAGGTATCCCATCCTCTTTTGTCTTCCCTGACATTTATTTGTTAAAGAACTTGAATTGTTTTGTAGTATTTCCTCCAGACTAAATTTTACTGATTGTATTCCTGAAGTGTCTTCTAACTTGGTTTTCTGTGTCCTATATTTTCTGTAAACTGGTAGTTAGATTTGGAGGCTTCAGTTTTTTGGCAAGACCACTTCAGAAGGTGTGTGTGTGTGTGCTTCCCTCAGAAGGCCTTCAGTGAATGCTTGTACCTCCTTTTGTGACGTCAGCAGCCATTGACGGTTATTACTCAGCTTCAGCACTTTATTTGGTGTTTGTACAACAGTGATACTCTAATGCGATCAATTTTATGCTTTCATTATCTGGAATACTTCAAGAAGAAACCTTCCCTCATCAACTATTTGGTCGTCCTGTGGTACAATCTGTGTAGCAAAGGCATGCTGAGTGTTGATATTTCCCCCTTTTATTTGCTTTCCAAATAATGAATTGGTTCCAAAGAGGAACAATGATTTCTTTAGATTATCATTATGAACATGTAGGTATCAACATATCTGACGTGTTTTCATCCATTGGTTATTATTCCTTATTGCTGTTCAAATTTTTACTACTTTGGCTAGTAAGAGCTACTTGAAGTCAGCTCCTGAATCCATTTGACATAACCCTAGTAGTTTTAGATAGTGTCTTTGCTTTCTGATATGACAGAATATTCCAGTCTCATATACTTCCTGCCTCAGACTTGAAATCAGCCATTTTCCCCAAAGAGCTTTGGTTCATTTTAGTGGAAAATAGTATTTAGGGATCACAATCTTGTGCTGAGGTAGAAGATGATAATTTAGTAAAGACCTACAGGGAATGAGGGAATGAGTTGTGTGGATATTTGGGAGAATAGCATTGTAGGCAGAAGAAACAGCAGGTGCAAAGACTATGAGCCTGGAACAGAGGGAGCAAGAAGAGGAAGGTAGTGGGAAAGAAAGTCAGAGAGGTGGTGGGGAGAAGGCCAGGTAGGGCCTCATAGGCTGTCGGAAGGACTTGAGGTTTGCTTGGAGTAGATGGGAGCCATTGGAGGATTTTGAACAGAGGAATGACATAATCTTTTGTTTTAACTGAATCACTATGGGTGCTGGGTTAAGAATGGACTAAACAGGGCTTAAAGCAGAATCTGGGGGACCAGTGAGAAGGCTATCATAGTAAACCAGGTGAGCGGTAATGTGGCTTGGGCCAGTGTGGTAGTGGAGGTGATGAGAAGGAATCGGGATCAGGATATATTTTGAAAATGGAACCCACAGAATTTGCTAAAGGATTGGACTTGGATTGTGAGAAAAGAGAATTCAATGTGACTCCAAAGTTTATGGCCTGAGCTATAAATGAAATCGTAAAACATGATAATATGAGTAGCATCTCTTCTGTGGTTCTGTGCTATGTTTGGGGGGAGGGAGAAAAGAGGGGTCAGGTGAAGCCCTACGAGGACTAGATACTTAAGCAGAGTCACGAAGGATATGTAGGAGGACCAGGTGAACAAGAGGGGAAGAGCATTCTGAGCAAAGGGAGCAACAGAGGAAGTCGGAGGTTAAAGTTTGGAAAAGGGTGTCTTATGTCAGTAAACTTGTGTTGAGTCTAGAGTCCTGAAAGGACTGTGGGTTTGGAACTATGATTTGTTTCTGGAGTACAGGGATCTGGCAGGAAATGAGTCTAGAGAGGCAGAGGGGACCTTACATATTCCATGATAAGAATTTAAATTTTGCTTTATGGATGATAAGGAGACTAGAACTTTTTAAGCCTGGGAATAACATTATCAGGTATACACTTCAGAAAGATCATCTGGGCAGTTCAGTGAGAGAGATTGGAGGTATAAAAAAAGGAAACTTCAGTCATTCTAAGAATTTATCAAAGATCCTTTTATCATTAAAAGAAAGGTAAATATCTTCACCCCTTTCTAAGAACTCCCTCTGTCCTTCTGAGTATAGTTTTTATTTTCTACTTCCTATTACAAATAGCAATAACATGAATAATGATGATGATAATTTTTTGTTCAGAAATAGGGTTTATTTTTTAAGATACATTTTCAGGCCTTTAAAAGACACACATAAACCCATCTGTTTTGTAATTATTCTTGGATGAATGAGAGGCAATATTTACTTAACTATATAGTGTTTTCATATGCCAAGGAGGATGTGAACACCAGACAGTATGTTTTAACTGTAGCACAGAACATGTTACCATAAGAAGCATTTGACATTTAGTCAAAAGCTTCTCATAATTTGAGTTGGAGGCTAAAACCCTGATTCTATTACTGTATATTCAACTCGAGTGAACTTCAAATCTTTATGAGGTACTAGTTAATATAATGAGATTTTATCTCTTCTGGTTGAACCAGAAGTTGAGTACTTTACTCTTGATAGCTTCTCTCTCTGTGATGACATTGAAAGAGAAATGAGTCAGTTGTCAAAGTAACCTTTAGTCAATAATATGATGTCAAAATAGAACATGGTAGGAGTTGCTTTGAATTTTATTTTATTTTATTATTTTGAATTTTATTTTTGTTTGAAATAGAGAACTATTGCCTCAGTGCCCAGTGTGGGTGCTTGAGATGTTTGGTGTTTGTTGTTTGTTTCTCCCACCTAAACCTTCATCCGCTATGATCTTCCACTTGATCATTCTTTTCTCCTTCTAGCTTTGATAGTCTGTTTTCCATTCTGTAGTTCACAGGGTATTTTGGGGACATGCTGTTTTTCAAATTTTTCTCCAAAACAGTGATGCCAAGACAGTCTTAACCCATTATAAAAATTGTTGATTTTTATAAATATCTCATTATCTTACTTAAAAATAATTTTACCACAATAAGATAAATGTCAAACCAATACTCTTTATTAGAGATGGAATCTAAACTGGCTCTGGAGAAGGCATCCATTGGATTTTTCATTTAGCATAATTAATTGTTAGTATAAAGGTAAAATCCTGTAACTATGAACCACATAGTAAGATAAAAGAAGAATTTTGTTGTACAGACTCAGATTTATTAAAACATCAAACATTTATTGAGCACATACTTGTGCCGGTCACTGTGCAAGTTAACAGAGATGCCTGAACTGAAAAGTCAGCCCCTGCCTTTATTAAAGTATCATGGAGAATATATTTTCTATATAGAGTCAAAAGCAATTTGTAATGGTCACTAATTTAATGGTTTATATGAAGGGAAATGTCTTATGGTATAACTGGCTTTAGACACAAATTCTCATGTTAGAGAGGCAATGTAGAAAAAGCATGAAGTAAGAATCAGAAAACCATATCTACACCCCTGCTTTGCTGCTATTTATTCATTAATTCAAACATTTATTGAGAGCCTACACAGTGGAGCAACTGTATTAGGTGCTGGGGAGCATGATAGCAAATAAGAGAGACCATGGTGCTCCCTGCTCGCACCCTCTCTCTCTCTCTCTCTGTGAACATGAGCAGATGGCTTAACTTTTCCTTGCCTCTAACGTTGGTTAGACTAGATGTCTGTGGTCTGTTCCCAAATCTAAAATGCTAAGGTTTGTTATAGCCTCATGGAGGGAGAATCTGCCCAAGGGGCCTTGGGTCTTGAGTACTTACCTTCCTCTGGGAGGATTAGGTCTTGTCCCAATTTCAAAATAACATCGAATATACACAGTTTGAAAATGTTTTGGTCAGCCTCTCATCTGCATTTGGGTCATCTTGGCAAAGCCTGGGTGTGGCAATTCATGTTCATTAAGACTTCAGAGGTAGGAGGTTAAAGTTTGGGAAAGGTGGGGGTGCCTGGGTGGCTCAGTTGTTAAGTGTCTGCCTTCAGCTCAGGTCATGATCCCAGGGTCCTGGGATCGAGCCCCGCATCGGGCTCCCCGCTCTGCGGGAAGCCTGCTTTTCCTGCTCCCACTCACCCTGCTTGTGTTCCCCCTCTAGCTGTGTGTCTCTGTCAAATAAATAAATTAAAAAAAAAAAAAAAAGTTTGGGAAAGGTGAACGACTTGCATCAGCACAGCTGGATAGCTGTTCCCAGCGAGCAGCCTCCTCTGCCTTTCCGCCAATAATGCAGCTCCTCCTGTCACAGCGTCCATCCGTGACAGGACCTGTTGCTCTTCTGGCCTAAATGAGCCTCAAAAAGGGACTGCACATCAGAGGACCAGAGGGAATCGGCTTTCAGGGGCGGGAAGGACTGTTCTTGAGTCCCACAGTTTTTCCAGTGAGTATCAGGAAACAAGCTTCTTGTTCTCTGGTTTCAAAACTGCAATAAATAAATAGCTTTTTTTTCCTCTTTTTTTTGCTTGCAGCCAAGATACATATCTCAAGGAGAAAAATGATTTCTGTAGCAAAGAGAGAGGGAAAGAGACATACTTGAACATACATTGCTTTAAGAATTACAACCGGGCAACTCTTCGTGGTCTTTAGGGAAATGAGCAGCTGGACTCAGCCAATCTCTTCTTTCCAGTCGAGTCAATGAAAGAGACATAGGGTTTGAGGTTCCTTCCGAAACGGGGCCGGCTAATTTAGCCCCTCCCATGAGCCCGAGGGTCTGTTATATCTCGGTTCCTTGAGTACCTACCTCTCTCACTGAGACCGACCACAGCAAGCAGAGGCTGAAAAAATAAAGAGCAAAGAGGAAGAAAACAAAAGCTGCCAATTATGGAAGATAGAAAGGGTAAGAGCAAATTGATTTGATCTAAATCCTTAAGAACAACAAAAACAAAAACAAAAAAAGAGGAAAAAAAAAAAAGCCAAAAAACAAAACTCCCGAAAAGCCCAGACCAAAAGCAAGTACTTGAAAGAGCAAGAGGGATAAATCCCCAAATGAACTTTCCCACCCTCTCCTTCTGAGAGGAGGCAGAGAAAGAACTTTGGGAAACTTTTTAGGAAGCGAAGCCGGGGGGTTTTAGTCAAGGGTGGCTCTTGAGCAAGCTGGAGGGGCTCATGCATATTCATAATCAATTTGCATTCGGATCTGGTGTTTTAGCGGCAAATGACTTCTTCCGTCCCTTTGCAGTTTAAGAAGTAGCTGCCTCATTTATAGTCGAGTCATCTTGCTTCGGGTCTGTACCTCAGTGAGTTTGCTTGAAGATGCTGGGCTCTGTGTAGGAGATTTGTTTTGTTCTCGAATTTCCTGCATGCTTTCCTGTTGTGAAATTAGCAAAGGCTTCTCGGCCAGGAGTTAGATAGAGAAGTTAATGTGGCAAGAGGCTGTCATAACAGGACCCCGGAGTATGTCCTGCGAAAGACTTAATGTTTCTTGGATTGTGTGACTGTGTATGGG